>NC_061120.1:215553009-215640492 GCF_002878395.1 Capsicum annuum | reverse complement strand
ATAAAACATTTCAAAAACTGTTTAGAACGAAATGATAATTTCGGATATAGAAATAACGAAACTAGCTTCGAAAGAAAAGATGAAGACACACTTTCTATATTAAGTTCCACTATCAGTTATAAAGAACTAGCAGAATTGGAACCAACTAGCTCCTCGAGTGCTAGCACATTTGGTGGATGTATTTTCTGACTATAAAATCTGTTCCTGCATGTGAAAATTTTATTGAGTTTAAGTTTTGTGCATCGTCAGTACACAAAATATTCTACACTATCAGTTAACTTGACCTGCTATTGCAGGTTATTCAATTATTCACATAAAATAGATAACTTGTAATAGCAAGTCAAGTTTACCTAATAGTGTAGAATATTTTGTACACTGACAGTACACAAAACTTAAATTCAATTTTATATTCACCCACTCTTTTTAGTTTAAACAGTTTGGTGGACGTATTTTCTTACTGTGGCTTCTTTTCTGTATGTGAAAATTTTAAGTCTATTAAGTATAAGATTGATGAGCTTAATGAAGAGAAATTTGTATTGTTGTTTCGTTTATACATAGTATTTCTTTAATCGGATTAGTTGTGCTCCAATGTATATATCGAACATCAGGTGGGAAGCCAAAAAAAAAGTTAGCGAATTATTTACCATGTGGAAAACCTTTCTTTATGATTATATGGATGATTTTTAAGACTAGAGAACTACACATAAAATTATACGACTTAATATTAAATAATTTCTTTTTATTTATTTAAATTTGCAGAATTATCATGTACATGTATTGAGTCTCCTATGCCCAACATTACTGTTTTGATATCTAAGCTAGATATCAAACTAGTCAGGTGGATCAAACTTGTGCTTGGAGAAATTAAGCTGAATGTGGATGGATGCAGCAAGGGCAACTCGGGCAGTGCAAGAGGAGGTGGCCTACTAAGGGATCACCTTGGAAAGTTGATCATGGCATTCACTTCCTACTTTGGTTCATGCTCCAATAACTTAGTAGAAATTAAGGCTATTATTATTAGAATGAAATGGTGTTTAGACAATGGATATCGCAAAATCACTGTCGAATCTGATTCACTACCTATCATCCAGATGATCACTGGAAAACTTAAAAGCTCTTGGAAACTAAAGAATGAACTCAGGCAAATCCCGACTATGAAATCTCAAGGTCAATTTCAGTTTATCCACACTCTTCGTGAAGGCAACACCATGATTGAAGAAACACCTTCTTGCCCACTCAAATTATATCTACTCAAATTAGTACTAAAAGAAACACCTTCTTCAATGAGGCGACAAACTTGCCCACTCAAATTATATCTACTTTGAAGGATGACATTAAAGGCTCTCCAAAATTTAGAATTCGAGTCAAGAAAGACTCTTTCATATTTGATCCAGGCTGAGTACTTAGTTTACTACTAAGGCTGCTTAGTAGCCTCTCTTTTTGTGAGCTTAGTTGTTAAAGGAGAGATCCTCCTAGTTTATTTTGAGCTTAGATCAAATTGTATGAGTATTCTACACTCGAGTTTTGTATTCTTGAGGTTTAAGGATATATCTACCTCTTTGTACTCTTTTTGATCTGTCATAAAATAAACTTCCCAATGTGGGAACCTTCACAAAAAAAAGTACATGTATTGAGTTAGAAGGTTAAAATACTCGATGAAATAGTCAAGATTGTTACGAATAAACGTTTGATGTCTTTAATTTGTCACATCATATTTTTAAAAGTGTTGAATAATACTCGCTCAGAGTGACGAGACAAATAAATTGGAATGATAAATTGGAGGTGTGGAGACATACCCTTGAGTCCAAAGGGTTCAGAGTGAGTAGGAGCAAGACAGAATATTTGGAATGCAAGTTTAATGACATGAGACAAGAGGATGAAGTGGTTGTACGGTTGGATTCTCAGGTGGTGTGTAAGAGGGATAGTTTCAAGTATCTCGTGTCCACGATTCAGGGAAATAGTGAGATTGATGAGGATGTCTCCCACCGTATTGGGGTGGGTTGGATGAAGTGGAAGCTCGCATCGGGGGTGTTGTGTGACAAGAAGGTGCCGCCAAAGCTTAAAGACAAATTCTACAAGAATGGCAATCCTCCGGCCATGTTATATGGAGCGGAGTGTTGGCCAGTCAAAAACTCCCACATTCAAAAAATGAAGATTGCAGAAATGCGGATGTTGTGTTGGATGTGTGGGTCAACTAGGGGTGATAGAGTTCGGAATGAGACTATCCAGGAGAAGGTTGGAGTGACTTCGGTAGAGGATAAGATACGGGAAGTCCGATTGAGATGGCTCGAACACGTGATGAGGAGAAATACGGATGCTCCGGTTTGTAGGTGTGAGAGACTAGCTTTGGAGGGTTTTAGGCGGGCTAGGGGTAGGCTGAAGAAGTACTGGAGAGAGGTGACTAGGCAGGACATGGAGCAGTTACAGCTTACTGAGGACATGACCCTAGGTAGGAGGATCTGTAGGTCGCGAATTAGGATAGAAGGCTAGTGTTGGTTTGGATCGCCATTGAAGGGTATTACTTGGGGGGTGTACTATTTATTGCTATACCATCCTGTTTCATGCTCTATTACGAAGTTGTTTACTCTTCCATGTCTAATATTATCTTTGAGTGTCTCATTTATGTTATGTCGTATTGTTTCATGCTTTATTATTATGGATTTGATTATTATTTATTGTCTTGAGCCAGGGGTCTATCGGAAACAGCCTTTTTACTTCTTCGGAGGTAGTGATATGGACTGCGTACATCTTACCCTCCCCAGACCCTACTATGTGGGAATATACTGGGCTTTTTTGTTGTTGTTGTTGTTGAATAACGACCATAAGAGGATTAATTAAATAGTTGATGTGATTTATTAATGGGAAAATTGCACCCTATAGCACTTTTTAAAATAAATAGCTCAAGTTTGAAAACTTTTCAAAAAGTGGTCAGTCGGATATACTATTTTCGTTTTATAGTCATTCCTAATTTGAATCATTTTGACTTACGTAGTCCAAATACAATACTGATACAGTCTATATACAATATTGATACAATATTCAACTTGAACAATTCGGCCCTTTTAAAAATATTTCAATTGTTTTTGCTATAAAATTTTTAACTGATCAAATATTTTACTTTTTTTAATTATTTAGAAATAATAATTAAATTATATAAAAACGATATAATTGTTAAATAGAATATGTATCTATATAAAATATATGTATAGAAATTGTATAGTTCTATCAAATATATATATATATGTATAAAATATATATAAAAAGTGTATAAAAATTATATAATTATTGTATAAAACGTGTAAAAAAATATATACAATTCTTGTATAAATTGTGTGTCAAAACTATATAATTTTCGTACAGAATATTTATATATATAAGATATGTATAGAAACTGTATAGAAGGTATGTAAGAACTGTATAAAACATGTCAGTAAATGGAAACGCCTAAGAAAGTAAAATTTAAATTTCATGACCATTTCACGAAAATAGTTTAATTTGGACGTTTCCGTCCTTTCCCATTATTATTAATTTCCTTTCCTGATATTAGTTGGAACCAAGATAATTAGTTACAAAACAAACCTTCTAGGTCCCATTAGGTCATATGACAAGATAAAACTCGCATGCCTTCGATTATTTGGCCATAATTTTTTTCAACGTTTGGTATCCACATATTAATTGAACCTGATAAATCGGGACTAACACCGGAAGTCTCATACCTAAGAGTAAGATTAGAATTCGATACTTCTGGTTAAGGATGAATGAGTACTTACCACTCACTCCATGGATGACTCAAGGATAAGGTTAGTAAAACCTTTGCGTTAGACCTCCAAAATTTTTGAGGCCTCAAAAATTTTAATAGTAAATTTTAGTAAATTTTATGATTTTCAACTTCACTTGAAATAATAATAAAGATTGTGAAATACGTAAAAAAATAATAATAATAAAGAAAGAAAAAACTATCTAATTTTTACTAGAAATATTTTAAAACTTTAAATTAAACAATGCAAACTTCATATTAATAAATAAAGTTTTAACAATAACATCCAAGTTAATGTATTGCGAATAAATATCTAACATTTTGTTTACTTGAATTAATTCTTACTTGTAGTAATAATCATATTAATACGTGAAGTTAAATGTTTGTGTCTTTTAGAAATACTTCACCAAAAACAATTAATATGCAAGAACTAAAAAAAAAGAAGATAACTTTAAATTATTGCAATGTTATTTTTGTATATATGTGTACATATTTAAGATCTTTTATTAAAATTAAATTTTAGACCACTAATTTTATTAAAACGTACTGCACTCCGACACAAATGTTGGTGGTCTCACTTAACAAGATTGATGGAAATGAAATGTCATTTTAATTCTGATAATTTATTGTTTTTTTTATTAGTTTGAGCTTAAAGAATAATAGTATAAAATTCTACCACTCTGCATTAGATTCTAATTAATCCTAAACTTATTTTTGCAATAGAATATGTATCACATAATATCAAACATAATATTTTGTTTTCTATTTTGGTCTGACCTAATTATCCAAACTTTCGAGATAAGTGTTTTTCTTTTATTCCAATTCTTATTGATAATCGTCGTACCTAATCGTTCCAACCTATTTGTACCAAACTACAATGATTTCTTTATGCCCTAAGGCCCTCCCTCGGCCAATTGACGTGCATATTTTGACTTTTATGCTTATTTCTTGAAAAAGTATAGTCTAATGCACATAAAGCTCTTTTTATATGCAGGGTTCGGAGAAGGGTTCGACCACAAGGATCTAAAGCTCTTTTTATATGCAGGGTTCGGAGAAGGGTCCGACCACAAGGATCTAAAGCTCTTTTTATATGCAGGGTTCGGAGAAGGGCCCGACCACAAGGATCTATTATACGCATACTTACCTCTTGATCTCATGACAACAACTTTTCCAATTTGTTGGCAACTTGTGAAGTTCAAAGTGACAATGTGGACTCTCTTTAACACAACACAACATTGGGATCAACTAGAATGAGAGGACAACTCTATGTTGTTGGACTCATGGATGGCAGCTAGAGTAAGGGATTCATCCAAATCTCATCATTCATCGAAAAATTGCACTGGATATACAAAGTTAATTTTTTTATTGTATTTATAGTAAATGTTGAATCTCCTTGACTTTTTCGAGCGTTTACATTTTCATAATTTAAACGAACCAAAATCTTAGCTCTGCCATATTTCTGGGCTTGTATGCCTTTTTATTCTTCTTTTTTATAATTCTAGTACATAACTTGACATTAGAAGAGGATGATGGAACAATTAATTGATATGAGATAAATGACATTTACTTGCATTTCTTCATTATTCATTCCAACTTGAAAAGACATTATAGAATTAAGAAAAGACCAACAAAACAAAATACTACAAACCCCATGCATAACACCAACAACATATCCAACACACGCAATCCCGTAAGTGGGGTCTGACGAATATGTTATGCGTACGCAACCTTATTCCTATATATTGAAAAGTCACATCGATCCAAACACAAAACCAAAACAAAGCTTTCTTGATCTGCATGCTTATCCTAAGACTGTCCTACAAAACATTTGAGGCCATGATTAAGCAGGAATACAACGCCTGCAAATCCATCCATCATCACAATCATTTGTCTGTCCAACCCAGGGGCGGAGCCAGGCCTTGTTAGGGGGTTCGGCCGAACCCCCTTAGACGGAAAAATACACTATTTATATATGGTTAAAATTATTTTTATGTATTTATAGTAGGTGTTGAACCCCCTTCGGCTAGGTTTTCTTCGAATATTGAACCCGCTTAATTGAAATCCTGGCTTCGTCTCTGTGTCAACATTTTCTATCACAAGGTATAACAAAATCCTTTGTTTGTGGAAGAAGTCTCCTCACGAGAGCTCAGGGTCAGTACTTAGTACTTTGCCTCATCGACACATTGACTGAAATATTTCAACGTCAGAATTACTATCAAATATTGAATTTTAACCGATGCATGGACAAATATTCAAAAGAACATGCATGCATGCATAGAGAAACATTATAAGTATATATATTATACTTATCTCATCGACACATTGACTGAAATATTTCACCATCAGAATTACCATCAAATTTTGAATTTTGAACATCAGAATTATACTTGTGTCATTGATATATTGATTGAAGTATTTAATTTCACCATTATTATCAAAATTCTAAATCGAACATCCAAACGAACATGCGTTGAGAAACATAATATGTACGTATATTGTAATATGTATATACTAATAATGTATTTAGAGTTAGAATCTAAAAAATGAAATATGTATACTAACTCATTGCCATGAGAAGAATGCTAAAAATGAAACCAAACTTTAGCCAAGCCATGCTAAGAATAGTACTTCACACTTTATTATGAGTTAAAGTTTCTATGTATGAGCATTTTATTGCTTTCCAAATGCCATTATTTATAGATGAAGTTGGCTATGTTATTTCACTATTTATATTTTTCTTTATTACTTCTTGTAACTTAATTTTGTGAAATCTTGTCAGACTGGCCTCCCTTTCTAAACTAAATTTAATTAATTAAACCTAAAATTTAAAGTCAAATCTAGAAGGATATTTTGACCAATTCAAAGGGGCAATAGATAGTTATTATGCTTCATTTAAATGTTATTTGGGACTTAACCCAACATCTTACGGCACGAATCGCCGACAATCATGCATCTCTTGTGTCAGTATTCCCAAAGGCACCTCTCTATTTCAAGAGAATTTAGGACGGGTTCCGACAAGATTCTTCGTTTTTCATCGAATTAAATACATGTTCCACTGCTTGTGCAGATCCCCTCTATTCCTTTGAGTTTCATTCTTGCCAACGTATTTATTCCCTTGGCAGGAGAGTTAACGACAAATTAGCTGCAACATTGCACTCATCGATATGCACAACGCCTAGTAGCCATCATTTATATATATATAGTTTATTGAGTTATTCCTTCAATAAGGATAGACTGTATTTTCCACTTCAACATTCTGCATACTTCTGTATTGTCAAGAATATAATTGAAAATAACTAGTGACAATATTTTTCAAAAAAGTTTGTGAGCTAAAATGGCTAGTAAAAGTGAAACGGAGAGAACCACAAGAGTTGGTGTAGTGGTTCAGCACCTCACCCCTTAAGCAAGAGGTTGGGGGTTTGATCCCTACATCTGGTGAATGGAAAAAACTCTGTGGCCAGTTCCCTATCGCTTAGTGCGCTGACCGTAGAAACGGAGGATTAGTCTCACGGCTATCGACTGCGGAAATACCTTGAGAAACCCAAAAAATAAAAAAAGTGAGACGGAGAGTGTAAAAGCTCTATACAATGTCATTTAAAAGGTAACTATAGGTGACTCATTTAATAAGCATTAATGATACCACAGAGTAATAATGATAAGTGATATGTTAAGTTAAAATTAGATTGTACAAAATTTTATGGCGGAAACCATCAACAGGTATTAAACTTAAACTTGGCATGATTTTTTATTTTGGAATCTAAAGTAGATGGTGTTTAATTTTTGGCACCTCAACTATCATTTTCGATGTGTTATTTTGATACTTTTGCTGAGTTATTGCTCGTGTGCCACACGCATTTTGAGCGCGTGTGAAGGGTACTTTTGTAATTTTATCCCCTCTCTTCTCTTTCTTCCATTAATTTTCCACCATTTTTTCCTTCAACTTCCATTAATTTTTCATCATTTTTTCCTTCAATTACAATGCAAAATACACACACATCGCATATTTTTACAAAATATGCTAATTGTGCCATTAATTTCATTTCTTTTCAATTCAGTGACTCTCGATTTGATTCAATATACCACTTTTCCAACTAAAAGATTACAAATCACTTGTTTGGCTCTAAAAGAGTTGCGGAGATAGAAGGAAAAAAAAAGAAAACAATGAATGGCAAGAGATCAAAATTGCTCTATTTTAGCTGAAAAAAAAAATAAAAAAATATGATGCTTCTCTACTTTCTCCAATATCATTTTTTTCCTTCACCACACCATGAACCCACCACTGGTATACCATCAACCCCATTGCTATGACTTGAAATCCTAATTTTCAAATTCGTAGTGATAGGCTCCTTATCAATTGAGACTTTTCACGTATGAGGGTTCGTTTTTTCTCCTAAAATAATTTGACATTGACTTTGTTAAGAAACTTCAATTACTATTGCTTCGCCGAAGTTATTTCCATTTGGTTAAATTAACAGAAATGAAAGGAAAAAAAAAATGTAAAAAATTGAAGGAGATTCGTCGAAAATTTAGTAAGGAAAGGTGGAAAAGTGTAGGGATAATTGTAGGGTGGGGTGGGGTGGGGGTTAGACATAATTGTTTTTTTTTTTAAAAAAATATATAATTTATTTTTAAATTATTATTTTATATGAAAATATCACACGTCTTCTTTTAACTGGTCGTTACGTGTGTATTACACACTCTAATATTAGCTGATAGTAAAAAAATGTCAAAGTGACACATTCGATGGCTATTTTAGGTGTTTAAAAGGAACAATGTCTACTTTAGGTATCAAAATAAAAAATTGCTGGAACTTTAAGTGTCTGGCGATGGGTTCAGCCAAATTTTATACATTGTCGGTACATACTTTCTTCGTCCATCTTTACTTGTCCACTTTTCTATTTTGAAATGTCAATAATATTTGTCCATTTTATAAAATTAGTGGACAATTTACCTATTTCTATCCATTTTACCCTTAGTATTAAATGTATGATTCATTATCTAATATATTTTTCAAACGTTAAATTTATTATATTCAAAGAGTGATATGATAAAATTATTCCTATCATTTATTGTTTCTTAATTCATTTGCTGATAGAAAGGTGGACAAATGAATATGGATGGAGGGAGTATGACTTATTTTCATCAAAACAATTCGTTATATCCGGTGGATATGGTACAATAATATTGAAAAGTTCGGTCCGATGATTTCGATTTTTAAAAATACTATATCATTATCATATTAAATTTATTTGGTAGAGTATGGTATTGAAAATTTTGGTTTGGTTAGTTTCGATTATCTTTTCTAAAAATATTATATCATTACACACCAAATTATATGATTCTTATTTTTTTTTGTTCAATCTCAATATTTTATGATATGATAAATCAATAGGCATAATTTGTTTGACTTGCATATAGGCATATAATAAAGGATTATAATTATGGCTTTAATTTTCAAGAAAACTAACTCCTTAAAACATGTAGATACACTCAAAAGAAAGTGCAAACAACTTTCTTTAGTTAATCACTTTTAAAAAAAAAAATCAATTAAGATAATAGACCAAGTCAAAGTTTTAGCAACATTAACCAATCCTCTATCAAAAAAACACATTAAAAATATTATCAAATATCATAATACTAAAATCGCAATATTAAAATTTTTAATTTATGAGATCTATCCAAATATGCACACACCTAATTACACCTTATTTCAGCTACGCTATCTACTATATAGTTTAGGAAAGTGCATTTAACAATTGAAGAAATTGTTTTGACCAGATTTGAGATCTGTTATTTTTAAGGAAAAATACTTAACAATTGAAAAAAATATGTGTTAGATTTGATTTAAGATTCTTTATTTTAGGAAAGTTCATTTAATATCAATATATTTAATTAATTTTTTTTACTGTAGAACTGAACAATAAGAAACTTCTCCTTTTTAGTTGGATCAAAGAGATACACTCCCACCGTCTATATTTACTTATTTATGTTTGATTTTTATTTTGTAAAAGTCATTTTATGATTTTTTAAATTGGACAAGTAAAGTTAGAAAATCATCTTAGTATATTGAACAAGTAAAAATGATGGGAGAAAATATATTGGAACGATTGATAGTACAAGTAGCTTCGAAAATTGTGCATTATTATGAAGAAAGCTAAGGCGGTAAAAGTTCCTTTTGTTACATTTGTTTGTGAATTACAGTTCATTACATATGTGATAAGTTATGTTTTGTTATGTTTTTGGGTTCGATGATTTACCTAATCAAGTGACAAATCTGTAATGTGAGATGAATAAAAACGAACAATATGTGAATTGTAATAGTAAAATGGCATATATAGATAGGGGTGTCAAATAAGGGGTGTGGTTGAATTTAAGTATGTCAAAATGGATTGAGTTAATAATTATTTGTGTAAAGTTATTTCGGTTGAAACGAATTGACTTGAAAGCTAAACATCAAGTCAAAACTCAATCAATTCAATTCTTACTAAGTTTTAAATTCTTTGTTTGTATTCTTCTAATTTCTGGAGCACTTAATAAAGATTTTTTTTTTCTTATATTAACGTATCAAATAAAAATATGGTTGTTTAGAATTTTTAGCCAGTTTCTTGTAAGTCAAACTGAGTAGGTGTGGATAACAAATGTTGTTGAAGTTAAATTCGCAAGAAATTTGGATTAAATCAAATTTAAAATGTTTTAGCTCAAAAAAATATTGTGAATTAAATTGGATTAATTATTTAAGTTCAATAAATATTGATTAAGTTAAAGTCTAGTTTCGTGGGCTAATCCATTAAATTGTGTTAAAAATGATGAACTTACGTTGCTCAGTCCAAGATGTTATTTTACTCTATACACTCAATTTGGTACCACATATCAAATGACATGACACGACCAATCAAGTAAAGAGTCAATAGAATCATGTCATCTTGTCCAAATGACACAAAATGCCTAGTCAAATGAAACGTGTTATATGTACAAGTGCCATGTTTCAATATTGTCATGTTACTTCAATTTGATTGGTCAAAAAAACTTTCTTTATTACAGCTTTCTCGTTCCACAACTATATATATGAGCTCACGATTAGGAAAGAAACTAGAATTCTAACAAGATGTAAAAAAAAACTTGTGGATCAAATGTCACTCGTTTCTTTACAAGCTACAAGTATTCAAGTACTCAAGTTTTATTCTCCACAAGCCAGAGATCAAGATCAAACTTCAAGTCCTTGAATTTAAATATGAGTGAACGCCAACATATTCACGTCAAATCTCTTGAATTCAAGTATAAGTCAAAATCTAGTTCATCAAGATTCAACATCAAGCTGGAGAATCTTTGAATTAATAATATTCAAAGAGAAAAAAAAAATTAGAGGCTGATTGATGGAGATTGCAACATTCACTACATTTTAAATCAAATACTACGATTGCTGTGATATTTCCTGTTTTAATTATTATTTCTTGACATGATTTTTAAGTCTAGAATTACGTATCAGCTCAATTTAAAAATAAATTGAGTTAAATGAATTAAAACAAACTTATTTAATACGATAAACCAATCGAATGAATCATAAACTCACCTAAATTTAAACAAGACCAAACTCATCGGTGGCCTCCTAAACTTGGCATCATCTTTCACTTAGACACCTCAACTGGACGATGTTCATTTTAAACACCTTAAGTAGATAAAAGTGTCTTACTTTGACATTTTTTGCCCTGTTGGCAAAATGCATGTTTCACACGTTGCAGAGGCGCGTTCAAGCCTCATTTTTGCTAATTTGGCGTAAAAATCAGCCCCCCAACGGTTATATCTCTCTTTCCACTAGTTATATTACTTTCTTCCTCAATCCACCATCCAAAAATAACCCTAATTTCTCAAATTTCTTCATTCTTCTTCAACTTCCTTAAATTAGGCCTTAAATTAATTTCAGATTTCATTTTGAACGAAAGATTTATTCTTCAATTTCTTAAAATTTTAATCTTTTTCTAAATTTTCTAAAATTATATTGGATAATGTCGAGCTCGTTGTTCATAACCTATTCTGAAAATGGTTACCGCTATTGTAAATGTGGTCATGAAGCATTACTGAAGACTTCTTGGACTCAACAAAATCCAGATCGTCGATTTTTTACTTGTAAACTTTCAAAGGTAATGTTTTTGACTTCTTAATTAAATTAGTTGATTAATTATGATTTCGTCATCGATTTTGTAATTGATTTTGTAGAAATTGGGAGGCTGTGATTATTTTCATTAGTACGAAGAACAACACCCTTCACAAGCAAATAGGGTGATTTGGAATTTATTGAAAAAAGTGAAGGCGTTTGAAGAAAAACAAAATCGAGCAAGAAGATTATATATTATTGGTGTTATTGCCACTGCTTTGGTGTTGTCAGGAATATGGATGTTGAAACCTAATTGCTGAAGTTTTGCGTTGAACTCATTCTACTGATATTGATGCTAATTGATGAAGTTTTGCGTTGAACTCATTCTACTGGTATTGATGTTGCAAATTGGCCATTTAGGTGTATAGTTGTGATGTGCATTAGGACTTGTAAGGTGTAGTTTGTTGATGTAATATTGGCCTTGTAATATTTCTTACAGGTGTAGTTTTGTTGATGTAATGTTGGCCTTGTAATAATTCTTACATTTGCTGAAATAAAGTGTTTATCGTTTAAACTTTTGATCACACATTAATAGTAAAACAAGTGTCAAAGAAGACAAGCAACAACAACTTATTACAGCTCAAAGCAACACCAACAACAACTTCACAAAGCAACACTAACAATAACTTCATAACTATGCTCCATTTTGAGCTCAAAGTCACAGTAATGTACATACAAAACATGCTTCAAATAACCCAATTGTTTACTACATACACTAGCATATTTAAGGCCAGATTTAAACTAAAGAAGTAAAGGCCTTGTTTACTGCTATACACTACCAAATTGTTTGGTACAATATGTTACACAACAAAAACACAAAATACCATCAAAATATACTACTTCTTCTTGACTACTTCTTCTTTTTGTTTGCCATTTGCTGCAATTGATTGGTGGTGACAACATCTTTACTTTTCCATTTTAAGCCTCTTGGCTTATAACCAAGATATACACCTTTAGAACTTGCATCCTTATAAGTTGTACCACTTTGTAGGATCCTTTGACTTGATGTCCCCGACTGTTTTTTTTTAAAAGAAGGAACAATAATTAATATATATACTTTCTTATTAAAAAACCAATGTTTGAGTTCATTCAATATTTGGGTTCCCCTTAGACTTGTGTAGATTCCAAATCCAGCATTCTTTGACCTTTTAGATCCACCACAATCATCATTTATTGTTGTTTCAACTCTACCTCTCTTGTGCCTAATAATTTTTCTATTTCTAAGAGGTAGTTGGCTTTTTATTCCTTATGTAATAGGGATCCTAGTATCACCACAAGAGGTAGATGTTGCAGCTTCCTTTAAGCTCCAAACTCTGTTTGTATCAGCACAAACTGTTGTTGAAGTTGCAGCTTGAGTTGAGCTTGTTGGTGCAGACTTACTTGAGCTACATTTTGATGATTTTTTTGAGGTTGAAGGTGCAGGTTGGCTTGAGCTTTTAGGCTGGCAACTTGCTTGTGAACTATGATCACTAGGCTGGAACCCTTGGCTAGGAACTTGTTCATTTGGATCAGGAATCTATAAACACATACACAATAGTTAAATCAATATGAAATCAGATTCTAAAATTAAATTAAAAGTTATTTTTTTACCTTACAATATCTTCTATTATGGCTTTGTTGATGACACTCAGAACCAGTTATTTTCACCCCTCGTTTTGACAGCTTTCCATATTTCTTGTTTGGTTCATCTTTACCTCTTATTCTATTTCTTGTAGGTCTGCCCGACATTTTCTTAGGCTCAGGAGGCTCAATCTTTGGATTGTTTGTCTTAGGCCACATCTTCATATTGAAGATTGGTTGTATAAAGTGCCTATAAGCCTTCATGAAGGTCTTCTTTTTATACTAATGCTCCACATAAGGTTTAGGCTTTTGTTCAACATGATACAAAGCTCAAATAGCATGTTGGCAGGGAATGCCTCTTAACTGCCAAGTTCTACAAGTACAAATCCTACTACTCAAGTCCACTATATGCCTAAACTCTCCTTCTCCAATTTCAAATCCAACATCAGCATTCCAAAGAAGCTTGCAAGCCCTAGCCCTTTTCTTATTCTCCTCCAATATAAGTCTAGTCATAGGTGCAATATCACATATCCAAGTATTGGCAAACTTAATCATATTTACAGTTCTAGTCATGATTTTTCTCCTAATATCCTCCAACACGGTAATGATAGATTTGTGTCTAGGAATTAAGATCCATGAGTTAAAGGTCTCACACATGTTATTTTCAACAGCATCACACTTACAATCTTCTTTAAAGAATGCCCTAACCCATGACTGCCTAGGATAATGCAATAAATCACCAACAATATCCTTACCTTGCATACCAAGTTGGCTCATATAATCAAGTTCCTCTTTGAACTTCACTTCAAAGCTTGCTTTGAGGATTTACAGAACTGTTTTCTCCTCTATTCTCCCTTTCACTGTTGACTCCAATTGGACCACATATGTCTAGCACATCTTCTTACTTCAGCATTTGGTAGCAAGTAAAAAACAGCAGCACGAAAGCCCTACATAAGCAAATAGTTAAAGTACTACACAAAGAAATCAAGTATTTCAATTATTGATAGTTAAAAAAACAAAAATATTACCTTTTGCATATCAACCATCACAGTAAGACCTGCTCCAGTACTCAACTGCAGATCCTCTTTCAAATACTTGATAAAAAAACTCCAACTATGCTTAGTTTTCTTGTCCACAACAGCTCAGGCTATAGGAAACATCTGATTGTTACCATTCTTCCCAACTGCTACTAGAAGTTCACCCTTACTAGCACCCTTTAAGAAACATCCATCAAACCCTATAATTCTTCTACATCCTTCCATCCACCCTTTCTTCAATGCATCAAGACACACATAAAAATACATAAATAAATTTTTACCAGGGATTATTTCTGTATCCATTCTCAGCCAAAAAGAACTACCAGGATTGGTTTGTTTTATCATCTCAGCATAATCATATAATCTTGCAAACTCCAAGTTCTAGTCCCCCATGGACTCTTTTAGAAACTATAATCTAGCCGTATAACAGATTGTTCTACCTACATATAATCTCAATTTTTCTCTGCACAGTTCTTCTATTTCCTAAATCCTCAAAGATGGTTGTTTAATTATGTCATCTCTAAATCTGTCAGCAACAAATTTAGTTGTGCACATCTTGTTCGTGTTTGATGTTATGCACTTATGCACTGGATTATAGTTTTTAATCATGAAATTACCAGAATCTCTGTCAATTGCACCATAACACAACCAACTGCATTTTGGCTTAAATTTGCACTTAGCCCTCACTCTATGAGTCTCATTAGGTTTTAAAATAGTTTGAACTTTGTTTTTTACTGCATACCTCCTCAATGCTTTTTTAAATTCCATAGGACCATTAAAAATCATCCCAAGTTCAAAAACAACAACACCACAATCATCATCAAATCTAATTTTACTACCTCTTCTTCTCCTTGGTAAGTCATCACCCACAACAACAGCCTCATCTACCAAATTAGTGCTATCAATACTATCACAGTCTGAACTATCAATGAACTCTTCATCACCTCCTAATCTACCCACATATTTGTCCTTTTTTTTTTCTAAAAATGTCCTAAAAACCTTTGTCAATACCAGCTTGACCTATAGGTATTTCTTCTCTCGCTTTTGCTTTTTTTGGGATATTTTTTGCTTCTATTTTCAGTCCTAAAGGCTCTCAACTCTTCATCAATGTCTGAACCATCCTCATTAGGGATTTCAACATCTGAATCAGTACTAGGAACATCTGATTCATTTCCATTCAGATCTTCATCAAGACCGCTACCCTCATTACCATCACTGCCTATATCATCTTCATCAATACACACGGGTGGCCCTTCTAAAAGAAAGGAAGACTTTGATACAACCTCAATATCTTCATCAATGCCATGAAGAAGAAACACATCTAGCTCATCACCATCTTTTATGTCCTTCACAAAGTCTAATAACTCCCTATCAGAATTAATTGGAACTAACTCTTCACCATATATATGTTGACAGTAAAACCCCTCAATATTTGAATACCCAAGATCTTTGGCGTAGGAAAGAAACTCAAAAAGACTATAGTGGTCTTTATCAATAGCAACAACAAAGACATCAATCTCACCTTTATAACTAAGCTTAAGGCCGGCTACAACATTTCCCCCGTGATGAAAACAGGTCAAAATATAGTTGTCCATTATATTTTCTTAACAGCCCCCAGAAGATTCTCAACAAAAGAAAATACCCAAAATACCCTTGAACCAGGAAAGCACCAAAATAACGTTGTGTTTATCAGTGAAATCTAAAAAATAACACATAAATTAGTAAAATCCCCAAAACACCCACACAAAATCCACACAAAACCCTAACTTTGTTACTGAAATCTCTAAAAAAACCCTAATAACGAAAATTCAAAAAAAACACTACAAATTGTTGGGGTAAATATCTATACAGTAAGGAAAATAGAAAAAAAGTAAAGAACAACTTTAGTTGTACCTCAAATTTCTTCAATTAAAAAAAATCTTCAATTTCATCGATGAACATTAATCAACACTTCATTGCATGGATTGTACCTATAAAAAAATACCATTATTAGCTAGATCTCTCTACAAATTAATGAAAATCGAATCAAAAGTAAAAAAAAAATCCGAAGCTATTCAATCGGGTTTGAGAAATGATATGGAAATGGGAATTTTGTGGTATTTTACCCCTTAAATTTTGATATGCTGATGTGTAAAGTAGTTTCCACCGTGGAAGGTTTTAAATGGCTCATAAAATCCACGTGGGTCGTTTGACTCACATGCCCCTCACCTTAATTTTAATAAGGGCAAAAAGTGTCAAAGTAAGACACTTTTATCTACTTGAGCTGTTTAAAATAAACATGATCCAGTTAAGGTGTCTAAGTGAAAGATGGTGTCAAGTTTAAGGGGCCACCGATGGGTTTGACCTTTAAACAAATTAAGCGAATCATAATTTTAGTAGCTTATTTTGCCACCCATGTATATAGCTACCATAATTTTTTTCTTCATGCCTCTTTTGTACTTATTGGAAACTCAATAGTACATTTAATTAATTTTTCAAGAAATAATGCTCATGAAGCTCATTGGTTATATATATATATATATATATAATTAGAGGAGCATGACCCGTGTCAGCACGGGCCCAACATTAAGATATTTATTTATCTTTTCAATCTTGATATATTTAAATAAAATTTTTTAATAAAAGGATTGCATATGTTTTCTAGGATTCATCCGTAATCTAGTATGAGTTCAACATATGTTATTTTAATATGTATTTAGATAATTTAAGTTATTAACTATTATAATTTATAATTTTTTTAATGTAATTTTCAAAATAATATACGTTACTTTTCTTGTCCAATTTTTTGTGGCATTGATAGTCAATTATATTTTAAAAATAATTTAAGTTTTTAATTATTGTGATTTATAATACTTTTCTTCTTTTCCAATTTTAGTGACACTAATATAATTTTAAGGGTCGACCAAATATTTTATATCTTTTAAATTTTTTAAGTTATTAATTATTGTGATTTCTAGTATTTTTCATGCAATTTTTTTGAGATATATAACATATTAAATTATTTTTAGATATTTTAAGTTGTTAACTATTGTAATTTATAATACTTTTTATGTAATTTTTGAATAATATATGCTACTCTCCTTGTCAAGAGTGTTGTGTCGATGGTAGCCAATTATATTCTTTTAAATAATTTAAATTTCTTATTATTGTGATTTATAATATTTTTTAATTTCAACTTATGTGGTACAATGCTTATATCTATTATGTCTTGTTTTTGTATGCCATCTTTTCTTGTTACATGTTTCTTTACGATCTTGGCGTACTATTCTCCATCTTGACCCGCGGGTCTATCGAAAACAGTCTCTCTACTTCTTCGGATGTAGTGGTATGGACTGCGTACATCTTACCCTCCTCAGACCTCACTTTGTGGGAATACACTAGGTCTGTTGTTGTTGTTGTTGTGATATAGTAAAATGTAATTATTATTATTTATTATTTGTTATTTATTATTTTTATTATATGTATGTGTTGATTCAAGAAGAATTTGAAAACATTTAGAAATGTGTTGAATGTTGCAAATGTTAATAATCCATTTGGTGCTTCTTGATTTCTCTAAATTTATCTCTTGTGCGTTTTTACTTTTTTGTCCTTTGAGTATATGTAGCAATTTTTATTTTTTTAAAAAAATATCATGAAAATTTTTATTCATAGCATATATATATATTATAAAATCGTGGATTCAATATTATTAATTTTTCAACACATAAGTGACTTATAATAATTAATTGTGGGTGATACATTAAAATCACGATTGAAGCAGCAGAAATCAGTCAATTTTTTTTAATTATTGTTATTTACAGTACTTTTTATTTCATTTTCAAATAATATATGTTGCTTTATATCTTCTTCTGTCTCGTCCCAATTTATGTGGCACTAATATAATTTTGATAGTCAATCAAATATTTTATGTTGACATATCATTTTGTTATTCTTATTTTTCTATACATAAATGACTTATAATAAGGAGTGATATAGTAAAATCATCGTTCGAAAGACGAAAATTTAATTTAAAACATTAAAAGTTAATTTCGCATTTTATGTCTATTTTATTTTTCATTAAATATTATTTATTTTCTTAATACCTATATGACTCATAATAATTAATTAAGAGCGATTGATTATGTTATTACTATAAGAATTAATATAATTTTATCATATTCAATAGTAATCACCGATAATTCACCGAAATGTATATTAATTAAATACGGAATGCTATAGTTGCATATGCAAAATATGATATTATTAAACATTATTAGTTTGTGCATTATATTTATCTTTTACAATAATAAAATTTTACTATATTTTTTTCTTTATTTCTTTTTAACTTGATACATATTGACCCAACACAAATTCTAAGAAAATATTCATTAGAAATTTATTTTATTAAATTAAATTTATTAATTTTGTACTTTAAAAATTTAAAGTTAAGTTTAAATATTAGTATTTATATATAATAAAAAAATAATTTAAAATTTTAAATTTAATAAAATAAATAAATAAATAAATAAATAAATAAAAATATTAATTTTCTATATAAAACTCAATTAAAATAATAAAATTGATTTGCTTTAAATATTTAGTTGCAATTAATTAATATAATTTTTAATTTTTCATGATTTATGGTGCACCGATAAAATTTTGAGAGTTGAATAGAACTTTTATCTATTTTTAAAAAAGTATTTTAACTTGTTAATTATTGTGATTTATAATATTTTTTACGTAATTATCAAATAATATATTTACTCTTTGTGTCCCAATTTTTGTGGCTTCGCTACAATTTTGAGAATAAACTAAAATTTTTATATATCTTTTAAATATTTTAAGTTGTTAATTATTATGATTTGTAGTAATTTTTCTTTTATCTCAATTTATGTGGCATTGCTTAAATAATGAGAGTCAATAAAATTTTAATATATTTTTTAAATATTTTAAGTTATTAATTATTGTGATTTGTGGTAACAAATTAGTTTTGAATATGATAGCCAATTAAATAAATAAAAAAAAATTTACTTCCAATATGTAGTTATAGTTAATTAATATAAATTAATAGAATATATTAAATATTTAAACCATTATGATAAAACAATGAAATTATTATATATTGGGGTATGGTATGTAATTAAGTGGGAGTAGAGGGATTTTTTGATAATTGTATAAGAGGTGGTCGAAACCACCCCTTCTATATAATAGTAGAGGTGCATGGCCCGTGCTGGCATAGAAATTTTTTAGTACCAAAATTCGATATTGATGAGATACAAATATAAATGTAAATTGATTTAATTAAATATTATTAATTCTAATATATAAATGACTTATAATAATTAATTAGGGATAATATAGTAAAAAATATATTATTAATTCTAATATATCAATGACTTATAATAATTAATTAGGGGTAATCTAGTAAATCATAGAGTAATTTGGGGTAATATAGGCAGACATGTCATCTATTTTTATTAATTAAATATTATTATTTTTTTAATACATAAATGACTTATAATAATTAATTAGGGATGATATAGTAAAATTCCGGTTAAAGCTTCTGAAACAAACGTCATAAATATCTATTTTTAATTAAATATTATTAATTCTAATAGATAAATAACTTTTAATAATTAATTAGGGGTAATATAGTAAAACAATATTATTAATTCTAATATATAAATGACTTATAATAATTAATTAGGGGTAATATAGTAAATCACGGAGCAATCAGGGGTAATATACGCAGACATGTCATCTATTTTTTTAATTAAATATTATTAATTTTTTAATACATAAATAACTTATAATAATTAATTAGGGATGATATAGTAAAATAACGATTAAAGTAGCTGAAACAAATGCCATAAATATCTATTTTTTAATTAAATATTATTAATTCTAATATATAAATGACTTGTAATAATTAACTAGAGGTAATATAATAAAAAATATTATTAATTCTAATATATAAATGAGTTATAATAATTAATTAGAGGGTAATATAATAAATAATGAAGCAATGGTCGAAACCAGTGCAGGCAAACATGTCATCTATTTTTTAAATTAAATATTATTAATTTTTAATACATAAATGACTTATAATAATTAATTAGGAATGATATAGTAAAATCACGATTAAAGCAGCTGAAAAAATGTCATAAATATCTATTTTTAATTCTAATATATAAATGACTTATAATAATTAATAAAGGATAATATAGTAAATCACGGAGCAATTAACGGTAATATAGTAAATGATAGGGGGTAATATTTCTATTATATAGAAGAGGTAGTTTCGACAATGTAACGCCCCAAAATTCCATTTCAAGATGCCACACGGTGCTTAGGGCTACCCGTAGCCCCAAGCTAACCCTCAAAGCCAGACACTACCTCAAGGAATTCAATTCAACAATAGTCATGCACAACAAAGAGATATACCACATCAGGTTCAAGAGAAATACTGGAGAATACTAGACTGTACAACCAAAATATATTGAATGTCTGTACACACCAACCCTCTAGTCTGACAAAGCCTCTATACATCAGAATCAAGGAGCCATTGGGACAAACCCCCAACAAACTTAACAGTACTGAAAACCATAACAACAAAATGATATCACAAAAATATAGACACGATCCTCGAACTATGAGGACTCACCACTGAGGAAACGTAGTTGAGGCACTCAAATATCGTTAACGCGGCTGTGGCTAAGTACATGAACCTACATTACGAGAAAATATAGCCCATAGGAAAATATGTGGGTGAGCACTTTGGAATGTACTGAGTATGTGGGGGTGCATGCAACAATGTAAATATCATTATCAATTTCGTGAAAATATGCATATGTACAATGATGGCTTACTTGGCTTGAATTAGATTGAAACATACTTTTCATAATCTCATAGTAAATAAATCATACGATAAAAACCTCATAAATCATCATAAACAACTCAACTCTTAAACTCAAGACTCGGTAATTCAAGAAACTCAACTCTTATGGACATGGGAGGTTCTTATAACCGACATAAACCATGTGAGCTACATGAAGTCCAACGTTTTACCCTCATAAGGAGATAACCCCACATTGGTGGGAGCATCGTACTCTTGCCAGGGAGTACAACCTCAATTTAGTGATCACAATCTCATACTCAGCCTCTGACCTACAATTATCAATATCAATCCTACGGTGGCACGTAGTTTTAGGGGAAATACCATATTTTTTGCTCGGTGCTAAATACTACTCCCAGACACAAGCTCAGAACGCGTTAGGAAATCCACCACAGACATCACAAGGGTCTATCATGAAGATCAAATCAAATCTCTTTCTCATTTATCAAAACATAATCAATTTGTGGATTCCTAACTCGACTCAAATCAAATCAATCTTTCTCAATATCAAAATGTATCAATTCATTAAATCATGGCAACATCAATAACTTTGAAGAAATATCAAGACTCATTGTAACAATTCAATCTCATGAATCAATATACTCAATAATTCAATTTTTCATAAGGAAGCTTAAAGCTTGACACATATCTTGAAAGCACTTGAAATATCAACTCATGGTAGAAATATGAAATTCAAAATATTAAATATCTAGTCATAACTTGGGAATAGTAAAATAATTATGTATAACAAAGCTTGAACAATTTATATTATCATAATCTCATGATGAAGTAATTTGGGTATAAACCCACTTGCAAAATCATATAAATCCATGATAGAAATCAAAGCTTCGGGCACAAGAACGAAAGGATTGCTCTTGTTCAAAACCCCACATACCATAATCTTTGAAGTTGGATAAATTCTAATGCTTGAGACTCTATCTGCACTTGTAATAATGATTCTTGAAGCCCACACTATGAGGAACTTGATTCTTGAAGAAATCTTGAAGATTTATGGATGATTTTTGGAAGATTAAATTTTCTTGATTGAAACCTAATGTATATTCTTAAGAAAATTGGAAGAGAGAATGAAGAAATTAGAGTTTGGATGGAAATTCTCATATTTATATAGGCCTCCAAAAGATGGGAAAAGACCAAAATACCCTTGTAAAAATGTCCCTTAATTGCTAAAAAAAATAGCTGACGACATTCGTGACAAGTCGTCAGACTTGTGACAAGTTGTCACGAAATGTTATCACAAAAGGGTGGATTTTATGATTTTCGGCTTAAGGTTTACGACATTTTGTGACAAGCCGTCAAACTTGTGACAAGTCGTCACAAAATGTTGGATTTTGTGACTTTCTGCTTATGGTGACGACATTTTGTGACAAGCCGTCAGGCTTGTGACAAGTCGTCACAAAATGTCGTCATGAAATTTTCAGGCTGACACACTGGAGTAAAATGGGCATAACTCTTTGTTCCGATACCGAATTTGGGTGAAATTGGTACCGTTGGAAAGATAATTAAATTATCTACCTTTTGGTTGGTCATGAGATGAAAAATTCTTAGGGTAGCAAGAGATATACTCATTTGAAGTTGGCTATGCCAAAAATCTTTCTCAAGAATTCAATCGGTAGGGGATGTTTTGATTCACCTAATTGCTAGGATATATTTGAGGCCTTAATACACATCACCCTTGATCAGAAAACAATCAAAGCACTATAATTTATTTCTCATGAGCTTGAGTCATGGTTGCACTATTGGTTAGAGTCTTGGGGTATTACAATATCTCCCCCTTGGAAACATTCGTCCTCGAATGTTGCCAAATAGGCAAAAAACAAGAGAAAATGAGGACATATAGCTGGAACGACTCACTCAAAGGGATTACTTCACTCTATACCTTCGGATACCATACAAAATGCACGAATTCGTGATGGAAGTAGACACACAGCTGAATCTTTAATAAGAAGGGGGCGGAATTAAGAAAGAATGGTACCTTCTGCTTGCTCCGAACTCACAGAAAAGAGGTGAGGGTACTTGGCTCGCATATCATATTTGGCTTCCCAAGTAGCACCCTTAACAGATTGATTTCTCCAAAGAACTTTAACCAAAAGAACTTCTTTGTTCCTTAGCCTACGGATCTGAAAATCCAAAATGTCAACCGAAATCTCCTCCAATGAAAGGCTATCCTGAATATCTTAGCTTTCGGAAGAATCAACCATGACAGAATCACCACTACACTTCTTAAGCATAGAAACATGGAATACCGGATGAATGCTAGATAACTCCGCAGGTAACTTCACCTCATATGCTACTTTCCCAACACAGCTCAGAATCCTGTACGGACCAACATAACGGGGACTAAACTTTCCCTTCTTCCCAAATCTCTTCACCCCTTTCATGGGTGAAACTTTCAAGTACACCAAATCATTAACATTAAACTCAAGATCTTTTCTTCTCACATCCGCATACGACTTCTGATGACTTTGAGCATTCTTCATTCTGATGACTTTGAGCAGTCTTCAATCTTTCTCGAATCAACTTAACTTTTTCCATAGCCTCGAACACAACATCAGGCCCAATTACAGTCGCTTCTCCTACTTTAAACCAACCTATAGGTGATCTACATCTTCTCCCATACAAAGCTTAGAACGGGGCCATCTGAATACTAGCATGGAAACTATTGTTATACGCAAATTCGATCAATGGCAAGTGCTCATCCCAACTACCTTTAAAATCAAGCGCACATGCCCTCAACATATCTTTTAAAGTCTGAATGGTCCGCTCAGCCTGGCCATCTGTTTGCGGATGGAAAGCAGAACTTAGACGAACTTGGGTACCGAGACCTTTTTGAAAAGCCCTCCAAAACTGAAAAGTAAACTGAGTACCCCTATCAGAGATAATTGCCAAAGGAACTCCATGAAGTCTAACGAATTCTCGAATATACAATCTAGCATAATCCTCAGCTGTATAAGACGAATGCACGGGCAAGAAATAAGCCGATTTAGTCAATCGGTCTACTACAACCCAAATCGAATCATGATAACGAAGAGAAGGAGGCAAACCAATTACGAAATCCATATTCACTTCTTCCCACTTCCAAGTAGGAATACTAAACTCTTGCATTACGTCACCGGGCTTTTGGTGCTCTACCTTAACCTGTTGACAAGTAGAACACTTTGCCACAAATCCTACTATGTCTTTCTTCATACTGTTCCACCAATAGATTTCCCGCAAATTGTGGTACATCTTGATAGTGCCGAGATGAATAAAATATCACGCGCCATGCGCTTCAGCCATAATTCTCTGCCTTAGATTATCAACATCGGGAACACACAATCTACCCTGTAATCTCAACACACTATCTCTTTCTTGGGAGAAAACCTCTACTTTTTGGTCTTTTACTGACTCCTTTAGTCTGACCAAACTAGAATCCCTGTCTTGCTTCTCCTTTACCTCCGAGACCAAAGAGGACTCGGAACTACTCTGAACTAACACACTCCCTTCAGTGGAATCAAGCAATCTAACATCCAACCTAGCCAAATGATGCTCATCACGAGCCAATTCTTTCTTATCATTCTCTACATGAGCTATACTACCCATAGACAACCTGCTAAGAGCATCTGCCATAATATTGGCCTTGCTCGGGTGATACAACACACTCATATCATAATCTTTTAACAACTCCAACCACCGTTTCTGCCTAAGGTTTAACTCCTTCTGGGTGAACACATACTGCAAGCTTTTATGGTCTGTAAAGACATCAACATGGACACCATACAGATAATGTCTCCAAATTTTCAAAGCAAAAACTACAGCTGCTAATTCAAGATCATGGGTTGGGTAATTCTTCTCATAAGGCTTCAACTGTCTAGACGCATAAGCTATAGATTTACCCCTCTGCACCAACACACAACCCAAACCAACTCTAGAAGCATCACAATAAACCATAAAACCATCAGTACCATCGGGTAAAGCTAACACTGGGGCTGAAGTGAGTCGAGTCTTCAACTCCTGAAAACTCTTCTCACAAACATCTGTCCACTGAAATTTACCTTTCTTTTGGGTCAATCGGGTCTTGGGAGATGCAATGGAAGAGAAGCCCTCAACAAAACGACGGTAGTAACCAGCTAGACCTAACAAACTCTTAATGTCAGATGGGGAGGTAGGTATAGGCTAATTCTTTACAGCTTCTGTCTTTTAGGGATTGAATTTAATGCCTTCGACGGAAACAATGTGACCTAGAAAAGCAGCTGACCTTAGCCAAAATTCACATTTGCTAAATTTAGCAAATAATTAATGATCCCTAAGAGTTTGTAAGATAATTCTAAGATGGCCGGTATGATCATCCTCTCTTTGGGAATACACAAGAATATCATCTATGAATACAATGACAAACATATCAAGATATTGCTTGAACACTCGATTCATGAGGTCCATGTCACACCCCTTTTACGCTCGAGGGATCGAGTCGAAGGGTTTTTCCAATTAAAGTGATGGTATTGAATAGAGATTATTTTATTTACAAAGTCGCCACTTGAAATTGAGTTATGGTGTTCCAAGTCACTTTATTGAATTCCTAATCAAAAGAAAATGACTCTTTGTTGGTCTGCGAAAATAGAAGACTGGGTAAGGAATTCTGTTGACCGAGGAGAAGATGTGAGACACCCCTCGAGTCCCGTGGTTCTAGCACGGTCGCTTTTATTGACTTATCTTGACTTAAACTATTTTGGATAAATTGTGTTGGGACCTAGGTTTGCTCATTTTTAATGTGTTAAAATTATTTAAAACTCCTTTATTAAATCGGTGAAAAATTAATTTTTAGAAAAATATTTGTCAAAGTGCATTATTGCATCCTTGAAATTTTAAATGTCTCGAAAAGATGCATACGCCGCATTCTTAATTGAGACAAAAATTTTATTATTTACACTTACCTAACGTTTGAAATTTTTTGACATTTATTTATTCAAAGCGTTACCTAACTTAGAATAATAAACTATAGTAAAATTTATTTGAGAGTATTAATTAATTTAACAAAAAATAATTATTATGATTCATTAATAACATCTAATAAATAACATAAATAAAATAAAATAAAATGAATAAAGAAATATAATATATACACAGTAACCCATATCAATATAATATATATATATATATAGTAACTTATATTTTTAAAACAAAAGTTTCATTTTAAGTGCACATTTATTGAAATTTAACATTAGAGTTTCAATGAAACTTGGCAGCGGTGCCCGGGTTAGGCTTCATCGGTGACGGTGGTACGGTGGAAGATATGAGGAGGGGAATAACGGAGTGGGAAGAGGAAGAAAGGATTGGTTACCGGCCGATTTCACCGGTGATGTTGATGACGGAAGGCTGCGGGGAAGGGAGTCATTGGTTGAGCAACGGAAAAGGGAGAAGGAAGAGGGTGACGCTGACGGATATTTTTACGACAGGGAAAAGCGGCAGTGATTAATAGAGTATTTTTTCGACAGATCTTCGATAGAACCGATCATATGGGTCGGATTTTGGTGATTTAATGATGGTGAATGACTAATTTCGGTGAGGAACTCTTGCCAGAAAACTCAAAATTCATCTGGTTTACCCTCTTTATTCACTGAATCCTTCTTCTTCATTTTTTGTTTTTTCTTTTTAAATCCTTCATTCATAATTAATTTTTTTTTATCCAAAGAGTAATGGTATATGTATATTTCTTAATGAAATCAAATTTTTGAAGAACTTGAATATATTTTCCAAGTTCATCGTATGAATATGCATAACAGTGTACAAAAATGAAATATGGACAATTGTGTATATGGCTATATAAGATTTTATTCAATTTTTACTATGCACAAATGTCAGATTAGATATTTCAATGCATACTAATAATTTTCTTTTCATATTTTTAACAATATGCATAATACATGATTAAAAGATTACAGATATTGAATTAAATAATCACATGCAAACAAATAAACAAATAAAAACTGCAACAAACTTACATAATATTTTTGTATTTAATAAAATCTATACAATGAACAATAAAATTAAAGAAAAACCTATTCATGAACTAAAGATTCGAATGTTGTCACCAAAAAAATCAAACGTAGAACTCAAACCCAACTTCACCCTCGTTTATTTGATGTTTTGACTAATTTTCACCTTTTGCTTTTTCTTTTCTCTAATGATTTTTAATTCTCTGATTTTGCCTCTGTTTTTTTTTTACAGTGTCAAAGTCCCATTTTTTTTTGTCTGATGTTGTTGATAATGAATTTTGTCTCCTCTCTGTTCAGTGTAAACATTCTTAAATATAGTAATTTGAAAAAAGGGGGGAACAATTATTCTTTAGGGGAGTAGTTTTAGTTACATGTAAGGGGAGGGTGATTTAAAAATTCAAATTAATTTATTTTTATTTATTTTAATAAAAGATAATACTAATAATGAATCAATCAATAAATAATATAATAAATATAAATAAAACAATAATTAATTAATTTTAAATTTAACAAAAACAAAATAACAATTTATAAACAGACAAAAAAATATAATAAAATAATATTAAAACTATTAATTTATTTATTAAATTTTATAAAAGAAAACATGTATTTTTAATTTTTATATTATATTTAAAATTAAAATATATATATGATTAAATATAAATATAAATATTTAATATTGATAGACAAGTTAAAATTTAGAGAGGATAAAAAATCACGTGTCTACAGTCCATGAAGGCTGCTGAAGCGTTGGTTAACCCAAAGGACATGACAAGAAACTCAAAGTGACCATAACGGGTTTGGAAGACTGTATTGGAATATCACAATCTCTCACTTTAAGCAGATGATAGCCGGATCTAAGGTCTATCTTTGAGAAATAACTTGCACCCTGTAGCTGATCAAATAAATCATCGATTCTAGGAAGAGGGTACTTGTTCTTGATAGTTACCTTGTTGAGTTGACGGTAGTCAATACACATACGCAATGTACCATCTTTCTTACGCACGAAAAGAACAGGTGCACCCCACGGGAAAACACTGGGTCTGATAAAGCCTTTGTCTAAGAGATCTTTGAGTTGCTCCTTCAACTCTTTAAGTTCTGCGGGAGCCATACGGTATGGAGGAATGGAAATAGGCTGAGTATCGGGAAAGAGATCAATCCTAAATTCTATTTCTCTATCAGGTGGGACCTCTGGGAGATCTTACGAGAAAACATCGGGAAACTCATTAACAATGGTACCTGACTGAATAGTTAGAGTCTCTAACTTGAGGTCTTTAACTCAAACTAGGTGATAGATGCAACCCTTGGAAATCAACTTCCTAGCTTTGAGGTAGGATATGAAATGGCTCTTTGGAGTTACAGAACTCCTGGACCACTCAAAAATGGGCTCGTCAGGAAACTAAAACTTGACCACTCAGGTACGACAATCTATAGATGCATAACACGAGTGAAGCCAATCCATACCCAGAATGACGTCAAAATCAACCACATCTAGCTCAATCAAATCAGCACATATGACCTGATGAAGGACAGTGATAGGACACTTCTTATACACTCACTTAGTAATAACAGATTCTCCTACCGAGGTAGAAACTAGAATAAGCTCAGGAATCCGTTCAGGGTTCATCTCAAAATTTACAACAACCAGAGGTGTCACATAAGAGAACCTCAAACTGGGGTCCATCAATACATACACATCAAAATGAAAAACACGGAGCATACCAATGATAACATCTGGAGAGTCCTCCTACTCCTGGAGAAGTGGTATAACATAGAAGCGATTCTGGTGCGAACCGTCAATAATACTAGAAGAGACGCCCTGAGGAGAAACTGGGCGGACTACGGGAGCGGGGGCACTGGTAGCCTGTCTCTGGGGATGAGCATCTCAAATCCCCTGTCTAGCATACAGATATTCTCTAATTCGGTGGCCCAACTTGCCACAACCAAAGCAACCCCTCTGATCAACAAAACACTCGCCAAAATGATCTCTACCATACTTGGCATATGAAGGAGGACGGGGTCGGTTACCTACACTTTCTTGAGACCTGGATGGGATAGGCCTGTTCCCCTGCTCCTGCCTGCTTCCAGGTGCGGGAGCACTAACTGAGAAAGGCGCGGGCATAAACGGATGTCCCTAGAATTGAGGGCGATTCCCTCCATGGAATCTGGACTGACCGGATCCCTGCTTCTCTTATCTAGCTCTTTTATTCCCTCTTACTCTATCCCCCTCTTTCACCTTATCAGCTTCAATCTGTTGGGCATGTATCATCAACCGAGAAAGGTCCATATCCCTATTAAGCATAGCAGATCTACACTCTTTCACAACGTAACTCGATACACCGATCACGAACTTACTCATGATGGTCCTGGAGTCAGCCATCATACTAGGAGCATATTTGGATAACTGATTGAATCTAAGGTAATACTTCTTAACAGTCATGGAGCCTTGTCTCAAGTTCATGAATTCCTGTATCTTTGCTTTCCTCATCTCAAGAGGAAAGAATCTGTCCAAGAAAGCATCCTGGAATAACTGCCAAGTCATGGGAGCGGTATCCTCCCCCTACTCTTCCCCCATATCTCCACCCAATTATATGTAACATCTTTCATTCGATAGGCAGCAGATTCAACACTCTCCTCCTCAGTCACGTGCATAATCTGGGTGATCTTACTCACTTCATCCAAGTATATCTGTAGGTCTTCACCTACCTTCGACCCATAGAACTCAGGCGAATTCATCCGTATAAAGTCACAAACTAAAGCTGCAGCAGAATTATTCTCTTGTGGAGGTGGAACAGTAGCCTGGGTGTTAGCTTGAGCATTGGCGGTAGCTTCCTGGGCTAGCGCCTGAAAAGTTGCCCAAAATTCCGCATGAGACACATGCTCGTTCAAGGGATCAACGGGTGGAGGTTGCTCGTTGTTTCTACGAGCTCGACGAGGAGGCATTTTCTGTTATAAGAGAGCACGAGTTAATCACAGATAAAGAGACAGTTATGGGCACGATAAACTTTAGAAAGAAAGAAACAAATTTTCCTAAAATGTTCCGTAGCCTCTTGCTCATAGATATGGCGCGCTATACACCGATGATCAAGACTCAAAGTAACGCGGCTTGTCAGACTCCCTAGGACTCCTTAAACCTTAGGCTCTGATACAAGGCTTTGTAACACCCCAAAATTTTATTCCGAGATGCCACAAGGTGCTTAGGGCTACCAGTAGCCCCAAGCTAACCCTCAGAGCCAGACACTACCTCAAGGAATTCAATTCAACAATAGTCATGGACAACAAAGAGATATACCACATCGGGTTCAAGAGAAATACTGGAGAATACTTGACTGTCTAACCAAAATATATTGAATGTATGTACACACCAACCCTCTAGTCTGACAAAGCCTCTATACATTGGAATAAAGGAGTCATTGGGAAAACCCCCCAACAAACTCAACAGTACTGAAAACCATAACAACAAAATGATATCACAAAAATATAGACACGATCCTCGAACCATGAGGACTCACCACTGAGGAAACATAGTTGAGGCACTCAAATATCATTAACACGGCTGCGGCTAAGTACCTGAACCTACATTACGAGAAAATATAGCCCATAGGAAAATATGGGGTCAGCACATTGGAATGTACTAGTATGTGACGGTGCATGCAACAATGTAAATATCATCATCAATTTCATGAAAATATGCATATGTACAATGATGACTCACTTGGCTTGAATTAGATTGAAACATACTTTTCATAATCTCATAGTAAATAAATCATACGATAAAAATCTCATAAATCATCATAAACAACTAAACTCTTCAACTCAAGACTCTGAGTGACTCAAAAATTCAAGAAACTCAATTCTTATGGACATGGGAGGTTCTTATAACCGACATAAACCATGTGAGCTACATGGAGTCCAACGTTTTGCCTTCCTACGGAGAGAACCCCACATTGGCGGGAGTGTCGTACTCTTGCTAGGGAGTACAACCTCAATTTAGTGATCACAATCTCATACTCGGCCTCTGGCCTACAATTATCAATATCAATCCTACGGTAGCATGTAGTTTCAGGGGAAATACCATATTTTTCGCTCGGTGCTAAATACTACTCCCAGACACAAGCTCAGAACGCGTTAGGAAATCCACCACAGACATCACAAGGGTCTATCATGAAGATCAAATCAAATCTCTTTCTCATTTATCAAAACATAATCAATTTGTGGATTCCTAACTCTACTCAAATCAAATCAATCTTTCTCAATATCAAAATGTATCAATTCATTAAATCATGGCAACATCAATAACTTTAAAGAAATATCAAGACTCATTGTAACAACTCAATCTCATGAATCAATATACTCAATAATCCAATTTGTCATAAGGAAGCTTAAAGCTTGACACATATCTTGAAAGCACTTGAAATATCAACTCATGGTCGAAATATGAAATTCACAATATTAAATATCTAGTCATAACTTGGGAATAGTAAAATAATCATGTATAACAAAGCTTGAACAATTTATATTCTCATAATCTCATGATGAAATAATTTGGGTATAAACCCACTTGCAAAATCATATAAATCCATGATAGAAATCAAAATTTTGGGCACCAGAACGAAATGATTGCTCTTGTTCAAAACCCCACATACCTTAATCTTTGAAATTGGATGAATTCTAGTGCTTGAGACTCTATCCGCATTTGTAATAAATAATTCTTGAAGCCCACACTATGAGGAACTTGATTCTTGAAGAAATCTTGAAGATTTATGGATGATTTTTATAAGATTAAATTTTCTTGATTGAAACCCTAATATATATTCTTAAGAAAATTGAAAGAGGGAATGAAGAAATTAGGGTTTGAATGGGGATTCTCATATTTATATAGGCCTCCAAAAGATGGAAAAAGACCAAAATACCCTTGCAAAAATGTCCCTTAATTGCTGAAAAAAATAGCTGACGGCATTTGAGACTTGTGACAAGTTGTCACGAAATGTTATCACAAAAGGGTGGATTTTATGATTTTCGGCTTAAGGTTGACGACATTTTGTGACAAGCCGTCAAACTTGTGACAAGTCGTTACAAAATGTCGTCACAAATGTTGGATTTTGTGATTTTCTGCTTATGGTGACGACATTTTTTGACAAGCCGTTAGGCTTGTGACAAGTCGTTACAAAATGTCGTCACGAAATTTCCAGGCTGACACGCTGGAGTAAAATTGGCATAACTCTTTGATCCGATACCGGATTTGGGTGAAATTGGTACCGTTGAAAAGCTAATTCAATTATCTATCTGTTGGTGGGTCATGAGCTCAAAAATTCTTAGGGTAGAAAGAGATATGCTTGTTTGAAGTTGGCTATGCCAAAATCCTTCTTAAGAATTCAATCGGTAAGGGATGTTTTGATTCACCTAATCGCTAGGACATCTTTGAGGCCTTAATAGACATCACCCTTGATCATAAAACAACCAAAGTACTATAATTTATTTCTCATGAGCTTGAGTCGTGGTTGCACTATTGGTTAGAGTCTCGGGGTATTACAGACCACCTTTTGCAATTACCAAAAAACCAACTACTTCCACTTAATTACAACCATGCCCCAATATATAATAATTTCATTATTTCATCATAATGATTTAAATATTTAATATATTCTATTAATTTATATTAATAAACTATAACTACATATTGAAAGTAAATTTTATTTATTTATTTAATTATCTATCATGTTCAAAACTAATTTGTTACCACAAATCACAATAATTAATAACTTAAAATATTTAAAAGACATACAAAAATTTTATTGATTATTATCAAAAAACCCTTCTACTCCCACTTAATTACATACCATGCCCCAATATATAATAATTTCATTGTTTCATCATAATAATTTAAATATTTAATATATTCTATTAATTTATATTAATTAACTATAACTACATATTGGAAGTAATTTTTTTTATTTATTTAATTAGCTATCATGTTCAAAACTAATTTGTTACCACAAATCACAATAATTTGTTACCACATATAGAAATTTTATTGACTCTCATTATTTTAGCAATGCCACATAAATTGAGATAAAAAAATACTACAAATCATAATAATTAACAACTTAAAATATTTAAAAGATATATAAAAATTTTAGTTGACTCTCAAAATTGTATCAAAGCCACATAAATTGGGACACAAGGAGTAAATATATTATTTGATAATTACGTAAAAATTATTATAAATTACAATAATTAACAAGTTAAAATGATTTTTTAAAAATAGATAAAAGTTCTATTCAACTCTCAAAATTTTATCGGTGCAGCATAAATCATTACAAAATAAAAAATTATCTTAATTAATTGCAACTAAATATTTAAAGTAAATAAATTTTATTATTTTAATTGACTTTTATATAGAAAATTAATCTTTTTATTTGTTTATTCATTTATTTCATTTAGTAAATTTAGATTTTAAAATTATTTTTTTCTTATATAGAAATACTAATATTTAAACTTAACTTTAAATTTTTAAATAAAAAATTAATAAATTTAATTTAATAAAATAAATTTTTAATGAATATCTTCTTAGAATTTGTGTTGGGTCAATATGTATCAAGTTTAAAAAAAATATATAGTAAAATTTTATTATTGTGAAAGATAAATATAATGAATTATCCAGTAATGTTTAATAATACCATATTTTGCATATGCAAATATAGCATCCCTTATTTAATTAATATACTATTTCGGTGAATTTTAAATGATTACTATTGGATATGATAAAATTATATTAATTTTTATAGTAATAACATAATCAGTCGCTCTTAATTAATTATTATGAGTCATCTAGGTATTAAGAAAATAAATAATATTTCATGAAAAATAAAATAGACATAAAATGCGAAATTAACTCTTAATGTTTTAAATTAAATTTTCGTCTTTCGAACGATGATTTTACAATATCACTCCTTATTATAAGTTATTTATGTATTAGAAAAATAAGAATAACAAAATGATATGTCAACATAAAATATTTGATTTACTATCAAAATTATATTAGTGCCACATAAATTGAGACGGGACAGAAGAAGATATAAAGCAACATATATTATTTGAAAATGAAATAAAAAGTACTGTAAATAACAATAATTAACAATTTTTTTAAAAAAAATTGACTGATTTCTGCTTCAGCTGCTTCAGTCGTGATTTTACTATATTACCCCTAATTAATTATTATGGTCATTTAAGCATTGTACCACATAAGTTGAGATAGAAAAAATATTATAAATCACAATGATAAAAAATTTAAATTATTAAAAAATATAATTGGCTATTGTTGACATAAAACTCTGAATAAGGGGAGTAACATATATTATTCAAAAATTACACAAAAAGTATTATAAATTACAATTGTAAACAATTTAAAATATCTAAAAAATTAAAATAACATGTTATATATATCAAAAAAATTACAAGAAAAATACTAGAAATCACAATAATCAACAACTTAAAAAATTTTAAAGATATAAAATATTTGGTTGGCTCTTGAAATTATATTAGTGTCACTGAAATTGGAATAGAAGAAAAGTATTATAAATCACAATAATAAAAAACTTAAATTATTTTTAAAATATAATTTACTATCAATGCCACAAAAATTTGAACAAGAAAAGTAACGTATATTAATTTGAAAAATACATAAAAAATATTATAAATTACAATAGTTAACAACTTAAATTATCTAAATACATTATTAAAATAACATATGTTGAACTCATGCTAGATTTCGGATGAATCCTAGAAAACATATGCAATCTTTTTATTAAAATTTTTTATTTAAATATATCAAATTTGAAAAGATAAATAAATATTTTAATGTTTGGCCCGTGCTGATACGAGTCATGCTTCTCTAGTAGTAAATAGAAGAGGTGGTTAATAGAAAAGAAATAGAAATATAAAATCTCCTGAAATCTAACATGACAGACTTTTCTCTCTTATCTAATTTGTCTCCATATATTGAACAACATATTGTCCTTTTGGGCCTTTGGCTAGTATATTAAAAACTGAGAATATAAATTTACTATTCAATTGCATGTACATAAATTGGCCACGTCTGCATGACGACACATTTATTAACTAGCAATACAAATTGTGATAGAATGATTTAAAATTTATTTATTTTTAATCAAAGTCTAAATTCGAGCTCCTAAAAAAGAAAAAGAAAATCCTTTTATTAGGAGTGTTGCTCTAAAGAATAAGTATTGTAATATAAAATTTAAATTTAATCAGACTCCAACACATCTAATTAATTGTAACCTATTGCAAAAAATTTATTTTATCTTTGTTGTTGTCTATGTTACAATAAGTTTTGCATAATGTATGACATACAACAATACTTCCTTGAGGATTTTTTTTTTCCCTATAAGCTTCAATTAATGTATTTTATGTTGGAGTCCCACATCGGCGGGTTAAAGGGTTTTTGGTCTCCTTATATTATCTTGGGCAATCCTCTCCTCATGAGCTAGCTTTTGAAGTTGAGTTAGGCCCAAAGTCCATTTCTTTATCATGGTATCAGAGACAGGCCCATCCAGTGCCGGGAGGTGTTGGAGTCTGTGTTGGAGCGTGGACAATGAACTGGTCCATTTCTTTATTATTTTAATGAAAATAAAAATATTTGTTATTTACATGTAAGTTTAAGAAGCCCAATATATATATTCTCTCTAGCTAGTAAATGCCTAGTAAATTAATTTTACTCTTAGTTTCAGATCGCTGCGCCAGTTCGCACCTAAACATTATTAATATTATCGATCTTCAGTATGATTTTTTATTTTTTTTTATATCATAACACTATCTGATTTGTTAATATTATTTTCATTTTTTTTTTGGAAAATTAAATATTTTGTACTCCCTCCAATCAAACATGGAAAAAATAATAATTCTCAAAGAGAATGTTTAATTTCCTTGTTACCAAACCCATTGGTATTGTTTTCTTGCATGTTCAAGTGATTGCAAATCTAACAACATGAATATTTTGTTTGGTGGAAAAATATATTCTCTATATTAAATTTTATATTGTTAGAACACTGCATGCAACAGATGAAAACTAGCAGATACATTGAATTCTTTTCCTCGAGATAATAATTCTGTATGTAGTGTTTGGATCAAGTTACACACATCTGAACTAATTTTATAGGGGCGTTTACAATCTCATCGACATAGTTATATTCATTAAACGTTTGATTTAATATTTATAACCTTTTATCAGTATAGATATTGAATAACTTTGTCCATAAAAATTTAGACGGATGGAAAAAATATTCTTGACTTTTTTTTTTATCCGCTAAAATTTGTATTGGAAAACCTTAGGGTTCTCATCACTTATTTACAAGTTTTCATGAGTTTTTGTCACACTAAAATAATTTAACTTTGTTGAATATAATTGTGAAGTCACGAAATGTCATCCACTACATAATAGTGAAGTCACCTTGACGTGCGATTTATTTCTTTTCATGTTTGGTCCGTTAAAATACTTTTTTGTAAAAAAAATAGTTTTTTTAAAATAAGAAAAATAATCTTTCTAATGAAAATAGCTGGAAGAAGAAGAATAACAACAACATTATACCCAGCGCATTCCCATCAAGTTGGTCTGGGGAGGGTAATTCATACCACTGAGATAGAGAGGTTATTTCTGATAGACCCCCCCCCCCCCCCCCCCCCCTCAAGATAAACCAATCTAGAAAAAAAATAGTAAAAGGACAAAATACAAGAGAAATTACCACACCCAATAATATCATAGACATGATTCACCAAGTAATATAACAACGATACAACATTCTGAAATAATACTAGTACTATGGCTACTAATACAGATAACAAAGTCCTCCTGCTTAATGGCACCGACACACTCGTTCCTACTATCTTTCTATCCTAATCCGTCTCCTACTCACCTTCCTATCTAAGGTCATGTCCTCGGTAAGCTGAAGCTGCCCAATGTCATGTCTAATTACCTCTCTCCAATATTTATTCGATTTACCTCTACCTCGCCTGAATCAATCCCTAGCTAACCTCTCACACCTCCACACTGGAAATCTGTGCTCCTCCTCATCACATGTACGAACCATCTCAACCTCGCTTTCCTCATCTTCGCTTCCACCGAAGTCACCCTTACTTTATCTCGAATAGTCCTCATTTCTAATCCTATCTTTTCTAGTACACCCACACATTTATCGTAGCATTCTCATCTCCGCCACTTTCATCTTTTGGATGTGAGATTTCTTGATAGGCCAATACTTTGATCCATACAACAACGCTGATCTAACCACTATTCTGTAGAACTTGCCTTTAAGTTTAGGAGGTATCTTTTTGTCACAAAAGATTTCGAAAGCGAACCTCCTTTTCATCCACCATATCCCAATTTGATGAGTGACATCCTCATCAATCTCTTCATTCCCCTGAATCATAGATCCTAGATACTTGAAACTCTCTCTCTTATGGATGGAATGAGTATCCAGCTTTACAACCACATCAAACTCATGCGACCCCTCGTTGAACTTACACTTCAAATATTCCATCTTGACTTACTCAACCTAAACCCTTTAGACTTTATGGTTTGCCTCCAAACCTTCAACTTACCATTAACTCCACCATATATCTCATTGATCAAGATTATATCATCAGCAAGAAGCAAATAGTAAGGTACCTCACCTGGAATTCGCCACATCAAAACATCCATCACCAAGTCAAATAGAAACAAGCTAAGAGGTGATCCTTGATGTAACCCCATCAAGTCAGAAAAGTGCTCCTAGTCCCCTCCCACCGTTCTTGCTCCGAGTCCCCTCCAACCGTTCTAACCCTAGTCTTGGTTTCTTCATACATATCCTTAATTTCCCTAGCATACACCATAGGTATACCTCTATCCGTCAAGCACCTCCAAAGAATCTCCCTGGGGATCTATCATATACCTTCTCTAAGTCGATAAACATCATGTGCAAGTCCTTCTTTCTCTCCTATACTGCTCCACCAGTTTCCTAACAGGATGGATGACTTCAGTAATCGAGCGTCCTGCCACAAATTCGAAATAATTCTCAGAAATAGTAACAATCCATAACTTCAACTCTACCAGTACTCTCTCCCAAACTTTGATAGTGTGATTCAACAACTTGATACCCCTATGCTTGTTGCAATCCTGAATGACACTCTTGTTCTTACACAATAGAATCTCGTACTCCACCTCCAAGCTTCAGACATGTTCTCCATCTTGAAAATTATGTTAAATAACCGAGTCAGCCACTCCATACCGATCAGCCGCTTTACCCCTATGCATCCTATGAATAGGCCCCTTAACCTCCTCAACCTTAAATCGACTACAATAATTATAGTCGTGAAATATCCCAGAGTGCTCCAGACCCCCAACACAATGCTAGTATCGATCCCTTCCTTCGTTCAGGAGCTTATGAAAGTAAGACTATCATCTCCTCCTAATAAAAACCTCCTCCGCTAAATTCTATAATATTCCAAGTTCATCATCTCCTTCCTCCCTATCTGTCGCCCCAACCACTACTTTTTTTAACCATCCCAACCCCTCCCCAAATTCCTACTGCCCACCCTATCCCACCCTATAACATTTTACAACATCACATATTAATGCTCGAAGAATAATATTTTTTTTTATTAATTATCAAACATTAAAAATTATTTTAAAAACTCACTCACTTATTTTTCCTTCAAAACATTTTCCTTCCTACCAAGCCCACCATATGTATGCACAAATGGTGATAAAATAATTATATATGAATTGTTTTCTACTAGAAAATTGTCACAATTTGGAAAGATGTTTGGAACCAGGTTGTATCATTTGTTCAGGATCCTTCTTTTGATTTGGTCAGTAGGAAAAACATATAGTAATTGTTTCATTTATTCTATATTTTTGTTTTCTTATGAGGTCGAATTGGAAATATACTTACTATATATTCCTTTTTCTATGACATGACATGAAGTATTTCTTGCATCTAATTTACCTATCAATTAATCTTAAACCAACTAAGAAAAAATTATAATTTATAGGTTTAATTGATTATCTAGATTTGAATCAAAGATACAAAGTTTGGCTGAACTCATAAATTAGTACTTTAGCTTCGATCAATATTATATTCGATCGACTTGTTTTTTCTTTTTTGCTAAATAAAATTCATGTCAATTTCCGAATACCCGTTTAATCAATTTCAAGCAAATGTCTACTTATATCTTTTTTGTCTAATAGCAAAAGATTACAAAGTGGGATCCTAAAATGGTTTTCGTTGTAAAATATATTCATGAACAAACATCATTAAAAAAAAGGGGGATCAGTTTTTTTTTGTTTTCCATCCAATAGGAATTCGCTGAAACTCTTGTTATTTCAAATTCGTGTTATGTAAGACATATTATACGAAAATCACTTCATATCAATTAGCTTTTGTTTATATTAAAAATTTAAATTCAAGACTTTTAATTAAAATTAAATAAATTTTATCCATCACACCAAAATCTTTAATCAGGAGTTCATTTTCCTTCCAAGACAAAAATCATCCAGCTCATCAAACTATTTTAGCTCTCCTCCACATATCTCAAATTACAAAGCATACAACACTTCATGTTAGTATTGAGATAATTCTTACCCTACAAAGCACAGTTCCCAAGATGTATCAAACAACAATTCTTCTTCTACCATGATTGCCGCGGAGTGGTAGAACTATTTTATCCTTAATCAGACGTCTTGAGTTCGAGCTTCGAAATAAAAAAGTTTTTGTTAGGAGCGCCACCCTCATAATAACTAAGCTCAGTAATGCGTCATTTAAATTAATCGAGAATCCACTACGAATATCAAATACCAAATGAAAAACAAAAAAAAAACAATTCTTCTTCTTTTTTTTTGGAGGGGTCCAAATTGTTTTGTTTTCATTCTTCTTTGAATTAAATGCCCACAACAATTCTTCCCTATTTGTCAAAAGCAAAGGGACCCTCTCCCAGTTCACATCCACACATTATATGCATATGTTATTAAGCTAAAAAGTAGATCTGTTTCATGACCAAGAGACATTGAGACATGCAATAATTTAATCAATGTGACCAAAAAAATATTGGCTACAATAAAAAAAAGTAGTGGCTTAGACATAACAAGAAGATAACAATGAAAAATCTAATCGTAGATGAGATATCATTATCTTTTAAATAGCTTGCCTTTTGTTCTCATGTCAATGAACTGATGAGACAGAAAGTGTGCATATTATATATGTACTATTCACTTTGGACCCTATTTAATTTGGAAATCATGTTGATTTGATCTGAAATTTAAAATTTATGAATTTAAAATATTAGTGAATGTATCTGATCATTTAGTTATTGTGTATTTAATATTTATAGAAAATTTTTTAGTATAACTATCCAAGTAATGTCATCATTTTTACTTTTGCTCTTATTTTTATCGGTCTGGTGTGTTAATCACTTTTACCTCTCAAGACAAATAATTTTATGAGGGGGTATGAGTATAGTTTCACATCAAAATATTCCACATGTTATGTCCTGTGCCTTTAAAAAATTTATGTTTCGGCAAGTTAGATTTCTAAGAGTAAAGATTCAAGACCAGCTTATTTGAAGGACTAAAATTAAAGAACGGTTTATATAAAGAGCAAATCATACAATTAAAAGTCATGCAATTTATAAATTTATCCTTTTGAGCTTCAACTCAAAAACACGTATTGATAATTGAATTTTGAACTCACTCATATATGACCCCTAACTTTCTTCTCACATTTCGATGTAAAATTTGTGTAAGGCAATTGTCACAACGGACACCCTTTAATTTCGAGCTGAGGTAATAGCACCCATTGAAATGTGACATTTAGCAGATAGATTATAGTTAAATCAAAATTAATGTGTTCCACCAAATTCATTAGACCATAGTTTACAGTCTTTCCTAGTTGTTCCTAGTAAGTAGTAGTAATTTATATATGAAAAAAATCGAAACAACAATAAAAATTCGACCGTTCCAATTTAATGTACCTACCTTACTTTTGACTATATATTCGACCTAATACTCAAATACGAGTTAATATGGGAGCTATTAGGGGTGGCAAACAGGCGAATTGGATTGAATTTGGACAAGTTAAATATGGATCGAGTAAAAATGGTTTGAATTGTAATCCGCCCATATAAATATGGGTAAATATGGATTTGGTTAAATATGGAATGGGTAAAAATGGTTCCAATCCATTTTATCTCCTAAAATCAAAAACTTAAAACTTCCATATCATATCAATTTGACTTTTTTTCTGTTTCTCTTTTTTTTTAGTTTTTTTTCTCTCTCTTAAATATTTAGCCTCTAATTTTTTTTTTTCATTTCCTTTTTTTCTCTCTCTTCTATTTCTACCATTTGCTTCTCTTTTTTTTTTCTTTTCTTTTTTACTCTCCTTTTTTCTAGTTTTTATTTTTTTATTTTTATTTCTTTTTTGATTTTATTTTATATTTTATATATTTTTTTATTTTTAAAGAACATGATTAAGTCGAGCACAAATTATGAATGATGACTGAGATATCATAACCATTCAGAATATTTGTATTCATCATCATTTTTTTTTCTTTTTTCTTTTCTCCCTTTTCATTATTTTTTTCTTTCGGATGTTTTTTTGTATTTTTTTCTTCAACTTTTTCTTTATAATTTTTCTCTCTCTTCTATCCCTAACTTCTACCTCTATTTCTTCTTCCTTTTTTCTTTATTATTTTTTTTTATGATAACAAAAATACCATAAGCGCATATTGATTTATATTCGCCCAACATTTATAATTTTTGTAAGTACACTCAAGTGGACTCCACCTAATGAACAGATATAGAGATAGTATCCAGAAAGAGCTTGGAATTACATTCGTCAAACCAAATATCTTTAGCAGTCGCAAGAAGTACACAAATCAAGGTTTTTACGTACTTCCTGCCTTGCCTTACCTTGAGTTCTTCTCTTCGTGCCTTACTTCTGCTCTAATGAGAACTCTAAGATGAGGGAGTTAGAAGTCGGATTTGAAGCTGGACTTTCCCATAAATCAAAGGCTGCGTGGATCCTCGGCCATATATGAAATGAAATAAAGATGGACCGAGCTTACTTAATACAATTGTATATTTGTATTTGGTTTTTAGACTTCAAGCTCATATTTGTATTTTATAGTTTGCACCGTCATATATATTTTATATAATTCACACTTATATTTTAAAAGAGCTATTTTTTATTTGTAATTGATACGATTCGCACTTATATTTTAAAAGAATTATTTTCATTGATGAACTAGTATTTTTAAAGAACTATTTTATATTTGTATTTGTAAGTTGATCGTGTATTGTATTTATATTTATAATTGCATTTGTTTCATTTATTTGTATTAGCATTCGTAGTTGACAATATCATTTCTATTTTTAAGCAATTGAAAAAGAATAGTTATTTTTATTTCTACGAACACCTATATTTATAAATATTGATACAAATTATATTTTATTGATATAAATTGAACAATACAAATAAAAATAATAAAATTATGCAAATACAATTGCTAAATTATACAAATACAAATGTTACATTTGTATCAAATGATACATGTTTATACAACTTAAACCATACGCATATTAATGATACGTGTTTATATACAAATAAAATATAAAATGCAATGAAAAAAAAGATGAAGAAAAGAATATAAAAAAAGAAGAAAAATGACAAAAATGACGAACCAAGAATGAAAAAGGTGGAAAAGGAAAAAAAAAAAAAAAAAAAGAATGCGAAGAAAAAATAAATAAAATTGAAAAAGAAAAAAAATTGATGAAAAATAAGAAAGAAAAAAAGTGTAAGAAACGAGTAAAAAATAAGTGAAAAGAAAAAAGAAAAAAAAAGTAAATTAAAGGAAAAAAGAAAGAAAAAATAGTAAATTAAAGGAAAAAAGAAAGAAACAAGAAAGAGAAATAAAAGATAGAAAAAAATAATAATAAAGGGGAGAGACTATATATAGATTATATTTAATTGATAAGAGATGCTATGAATTGTAAAGGCTAAATGGGATAATTAGAAGCTTATATTTATTAACTCATGTAGGTCTCAAGCGAATAAGAATGAGATAGGAGAAAATGAAAAAAAAAAAGTACAAAGAAAAAGAAAAAAAAATAGATGAAAAAATGAGAAAGAAAAAAAGAAATTATAAGAAACGAGTAACAAAAAAAAAAGCAAAAAAGTAAATTAAAGTAAAAAAGGAAGAAAAAAAAAAAGAAGAAAAGAAACTAGAAAAGAAGAAAAAAAAATGAAATTTAAAGCATGGGTGGGTGATCTCTGTGTTTAAATGGGTACCCATATTTTACCCATTTTGTCCATATTTGTATGAACTTTTAAAATGAATTGACGTCCATATTTATCCATTTGAAATATGAGTAATCCAATTCAATAAATATGGATTAAATGGATTCTTTTCACAAATATGAGCTGAAACTGTCACCCCTAGGAGCTATAAGGGTGACTCAGTTAGTTTAGTAGGAGTATTTCGTAAAGGGGATTATTGAATTTCACCTCTCAAGAGGAATGCATCAACAAAACTGCCCTTCCATATAGATCGTCTCCCCCCACCCCCATTCTAGTTCTTTCTTAGTCGAGCTTGTACACGGGACATTTTTTAGTGTGGTTCACATCTCCTATATGATTTTTGAGCTATCTCGAAAAGGCTACCCGCTGGTTTCCTGAGATTTCAAAAAATACAATAGTATTGTTTTTTCGCTGTTGTTTTTGCTCTCCATACTTGATTTCCAATCTATGTTACTTGAGTTGAGGATCTATCAATAATAGTATAATATCACAAATTTCGAGAAATTTGATTTAACTAGAGAAAGGATAAAATGAATTGTTTTATTCTAGCTCAAATCTTTTAAATTCCCACTGCTTAGCTTTCAATTTGTCTCTAACCATCAAAATGAAATTTTAATGCAACAAAACTGCGTATTCAGTACGTGACACTCCAACCTCCCCAAACCCTACTTGCATGAATACACTGATATGTTGTTGTTATCGTTGTTCTATATTTAGCTATATATATAGAAAAGGAAGGTGAGATTTCAACTTATATATATTCCTTCATTTCAATTTATATGATTTAACTCAATTATTGATTGAGAGGAAATTAATAATGCTCAAATAAAGAAGACAATTTGGAGAAAGAAATTCGATTCCAGAGAAAAGAATACCAGAATTTTCAAATTGTATACATGTATCTTGAATTATAAAGTTTATTAAATTGATAATTAAATGTAGGTTATTTAAACAAAGGAATCAAGTTATCTTCTTTTCTAGTTTGGATTTGAATTTTCTCATGAACAAAGTATCAAAATAAAATCCCCTAAAGTTTTGAAGGATTTTTTTGATTAATTAAATATATCATCTTCATTTTTTTTTTCTCCTTTTAATCAGTTAGTAATTATTGTATGGGAGTTTCATTCTTTATTGTTTTCCCCATTACCATTTTAGGGGGAATAATGTGGGAGAAAAATTGAGGTTGGTGTGGGGTATTTGGACTATGCCCCATTCAACATTTCTAGGAGCGGTGGATATGATCCTTTCACTCTTAATCAATCATAAATTTCAAAATTTGAAAATTTACCAATAATGTAAGTGAACCCCATTAACGAATTTTTATGACACAAATTTAAATTAGCCAGACATTAAGTTCTAAGAGATAATTCTTTGTTTTATTATAAGTATTATTCATGCTTGAAATGAGTTGGAAACTATAAGGGTCAAGTTTGAATTTGAGGGAACGTAGAAAAAGCTTTTCCAATATATCTAATCAAATTTTGGTGGAGATTGTTGCTTAGTTTAGTGTGTGGTGGGACATTAGTCTTAAGATATATTTAGACTTTTTCTCATCAAGGTGTCACATCTTTTTGGAAATACATGATCAAGATAAGATTAGCATGGTACAATCAATTATTGTTAGATCTAAAGCAAGATTTAGAATTTTTGATGTCATCACTACTGAAAATACTAGGTTAATTATAATATAGTATCATTTTTCAAATCTAATCGTCTTGGCCTAATGTAACGATATTAATTATTTTGGACATCACTAAATATAGTATAATATTTGTGTGTGGAGGGGGGGGGGGATATTTTCCGCGGAGTGCGTGGATATCTCTGAAATTTGTCAGTAAATTAGACACGTAAACGATAATGTGTTCCAATTAAACACCTGAATATATTGTAATGAATGCTTGAAAGCACGAGCAGAAGCTTTTCCAAAATTTAAGTCGGATACGTCTAAGAAGGAACATTTTAACACGCCTTTCAGTTAATCAACGAGCACATATCACTGTTCAAGTATTTAGTTGAACTTTACTAACAAATTTAAAGAGTTGTCTATGTATTTCACCTACGATGATGGCACTAATGGGTCGGGCGAGTTAAACCTTAACCCTCAAATTTCAACCCGCCTGGCGCCCGGCTCCATGCCACGTCAACTTGCTGGGTGCCGGGCAGGTTGAGCCTTAAAATACAAGTGCATTTACAGATAACCCTAATTAATTTTGATCTTAAAGGTACAACCACCAGTGGGCAATGCACGTTAACTATGGTCTTTTCAAAATTATGGCCACATCTCGTCAATATTTTTCAGGTCTACATCAACAGGACAAGTTTCTAACTAAATAATTCCATTATCCAACTACGGTTGTTGGTTAATTAATGAGAACATGAGACTTGAAAGTGATCATCAACTGCTAGTTTACATGACATAGATTGTACATTTTGCCTAATCCCTAAAACATATTAAACAATTCAAAGCAAATATATAGAATAAGATATTATCAGAAAATTAAAAGTTTATCTATCTTATTTAAGGTGAGCGTAAGATCTCCATACATAATATCCAAGTACGCTACTCTTGTTACTGTAAATATAGGGTGTGTTTGGTATGAACAGAAATGTTTTTAAAATATTTTTCTAGTAAATAGAAAATATTTTGTCTATAGATAATTTAGATAAAAACTATGAAAGTGGAGGGTGGATCGTAGGGGGGAGAGGTGGGGGTGAGCTGGGAAAAAACTTACATGCACTCACCTGATGTATACACCAAGCCAATACATGCATGTCATGTATTTAAATTTAAAGTTTATGTTACTTAATCATGATTAATCAACATGTATTTTACTTAATGAGAAAATACCCAATTACCCCCTGAACTATATCCAAAAAGGTTATGACACACCTCAACTTAAAAGGAGTCCTATTACCCCTGAACTAATTAAAAGTGTAATTTTGACACTCTTAGTGCCTATGTGGCACATACGTGACACACACGTGTGCCTACATGGACACTTAGTGTGTTGTACCACGTATGTGCCACGTAGACACTAAGAGTGTCAAAATTACACTTTTAAATAGTTCAGGGGTAATAGGACTCCCTTTAAGTTGAGGTGTGTCATAACTTTTTTGGGTATAGTTCAGAGGGGTAATTGAGTATTATTTCTAATTTAATTACATAACCATGATAAAAAATATTAGTTTGATGTATACACCAAGTGCATGTAAGTTTTTAGCGAGTAGGCTTGGGGTGCTAGGGTGGAGTGGGTTCAGGGTTGAGGGCGCAGATGGGTGGAGTATTGTAAGAAGAGGGACAATCAACATGAAATGTCATCTTTTATAAAACTTATTTCTCTTAAAATTATGGGGCACTAGGAAAGATGAAACAATGGATAGCCACCACTTGCAAATACTACTTAGGGGTCGTTTAGTGTGAGGTACTAGAGCAAATAATTTTGGGATAAAATAATAGTCCCAGATAAATTTTTAATGCATTGTTTGGTTGGTAATAATCGGAATAACTTATCTCGGGACTAATAATAGTACCGGAATAAGTTATCCCACATATTTGGTAGTATAAGTTATCCCACCCTAATTTATCCTTGAATAACATTATAAAATGAGAAAACTATCCCCAAAACCTACGATTTTCATTTCACACACATATAGATATTTTATTTATGAATATATTATACTAAATTTATTTGAATAATTATTATGTTTATTTATATATTTTAATTTCTCTAAAAAATAATAAAAATATTGACTTCATTGTTGAATTACATATTTTAAATTAAATAATTTTTTAATCACTTGAAAATTGAAATTGTATATATCAATTAAAATGAATTTTAATATTCTATATTATATGAGTGATATGTGTTTAAATGAAGTGACATAAACACAAATCCTCTTCTATTTTAACAAACTTAAGTTGAAAGTTTTTATTTTAAACTAAATAAGATGCAACAAGATTTTTTTCTAAATACACACGGCATAATCATGGAAGACACACGCAAAAAATTAAAGCTAAATATAAAAAATAAAAATAAAAAAAAGGAAGGGAAGGTTCCTTATAACTCCAAAAAACTGCCAGATAGTCGAGAGAATTATCAGGAACTATATTGTCTCAACAATCTGTTATAAATAATAGTACTACCTAGCTCTTTTAGTACAACAAAAGAACCGCAAAAAAATGGATTCCCAAACAACAGTTAAAACCTTAACAGAAGATCCTCTTCAATATAGAGCTTTTGTCCAAAACCATATACTAAAAGATGCATCATTCTCCTCTTATATCAAACCAGAAGAACATACTCCCCCTGAGGATTCCGAAATCAACGTATTCGATGCCAAAAAATACTTCAGTGAAACCAATGACTCCTCTCCAGAAGTCGAAAATAAATTAGTGGAACCATGCGAATTAGCTTCAGCTCATCGTCATTCATCAGTTTCTTCCGTAGATAATAATAGCTACGGAAGAAACTTTCGTGCCAATTCATTTCGTGCTACGCCAACTGCTTCATCTGAAGCTAGTTGGAATAGCCAAACTGGGCTATTAGCAAATCCTCCAGGTGCTATTTCTGTTTCATTGAGGGGCATTAATCCGAATGAGAAAAAAAGAACTACATTTAGTACTCGTACATGGCTTTTCTGTCGTAAATGCCCTTGTTCGGGTAAGAAGTCCGTGCAAGTTGAGGAAACTAGTTCGGAGCCAAGAACAGAAAGTACTGGCTCCGAACATTTCCCCATAAAGCATAAAGTAGTACTTGAAAAAACTACCAACATGTCTCAGAAAAATTCCATTGAGGTACAACAGAGGACAGCAAGGACGCAGTCGTTAGACATTCATCCTGTACCTGTACCTCTATCATTGGGGACGATAAATAAAATTGGAACGATACAGAGAAGATTATCAGAGTCAGAGATAACTACTACTACTCATATTACGCCTTGTCAACAGCGCGTGTTGGCACCAGTTAGGCCGTTTACTGAAACGGCAGGAGGAGGAGGAGGGGGAGGATTTTCTTTCCCAATTCTAAACAATTCAGCACAGGCGGCGAAATTGGGAATCAAACCTCCACCAACAAGGTCGTCAATTTCACCAATACTGGAAGATCCAGCACGAGATTCAATCGAAGTTTTTCAACCATCTTCGCGTAAATCAACAGAAACAGATCATCATCATCACAGATGCAACTTCCCCTTCCCTGGTAGTCCAATTTCTCGAGTGACAGCAACAGATGATGACGCTGCCAGCGATGCTAGCTCCGATCTTTTTGAAATCGAGAGCTTCTCAACATCCATCGCGACATCATCATGTCCATTATATCGTCAACAGCGTCATTCCCTCGAGGAGCCAGGTACGCCAAGTGTGGCAGCTACAGAATGTTACGCACCAAGTGAAGTGAGCATTGATTGGAGTGTCACTACTGCAGAAGGTTTCGATCGAGCTAGTGTTACTAACTACTCATCGGTATCCGAGATAGACAACAATGTGTCAAATTCTAGACTTTTTGGCGGTGTCAGCTCCAGTGGCAACAATAGCAACGGCACAGGAGAAGCCGGAGGGAAGTGGAAGGGGGGAGGGTTGTTGAGTTGTCGCCATGAAAAGGCGGTAAATGTGGGGCCGCAGCCAGTTAAATATGGGTCGCCCGAGGGGCCACCACAATTACCGTTGATAACTACAGCAGGACATGTGGGAAGCAGGCCAATGCCCAGAGCTAATAAGCCACCCATTGCTAGCTCTCATTCAGCACGCTTGTCTCTTGCATTTGCTGCATGACATGACAAATAAGCTCCTTCACAATGCCATGTTTCATGTCTATATGTTTGACCCCCTCCTTCTTTCTGTTCTATTTTACGTGACATTGTTATTATTTGGAGAATTATGAGAAATTTTTCTTTGATCCTGATTTTTTTAATTATTTATTGTTTGTGATTTGTTCAGAGTTTCACGTCAGAAAAAAACAGATAATTGGTTTTCTTACATGAATTTGGACAATCTTCACCCTATGAGTTGTCCTTTGGAGCGTGAATTAGGTTAAAGATCCATTTCTTGCATGATATCAGAGATAGACTCATTCAAATTCTTTGTTCAGGGATGTTGCTCCCTTATAATATATTGTCCACGCTTCAAATCGTGGACAAGTATTGTTGTGATTTGTAGCATTTTTATGTAATTTCTCAATACTCTTCCCGTCGGAGTTTTGGTATCAATTTTTCCTTTTCGGTAAATTCAATTTGAACTTCTCTCTTCCTTTTTTGATTTTCCAATTGAATTTTTGGATATCTGCATAGGATTTTGACTAATCCAAATTCTCAGAAGGCAAGACATTCAATGATGACTCATTCCCTATTATGTTTTTTTTTGGGGGGCTTCATATCCAAGCTCGAATGCAAAATCTCTAGTTAAGAGTGAACAAATTTTATCCCTCCACGATAAGGATTATGTCATGTTTATAGCCACACAAATTTTACGGGATGTTTATAATAAAAAGCTTTGATTTTGCCAGCAAAATAGAGTAAATGCTTGAATAGGATCTAATTGGGGTCAACTAAATAGTAGGTAGGCCAAAATGCGTGACATTTTTTGATGTTGGTTCATGCACCTAGCTATATCACCAATGGAAGAACGTGCAGTCTTTTCCTCGACTTGTTCACATATAAACTTTTCACCAATTTTTTTTTAGTTTTCCGAGTATCTTCACAGCCGGCAGTCGAGACTAATCCTTTGTTCTTCGATCAGTGTATTTTGCAGTAGAAAACTGACCACAGAATTTGCTCTATTCGCTAGAGGCGGGGATCGAACCCCCGACCTTTTATTTAAAAGACATAGTGCTAAACCACTATACCAATTCTGGTGGTTAACTATGTCATTGTCCAAATAATATTACTCTTTTCATTAGTTTTTGGGCCTCTTCTTCTTGTTCAAATAGGACGTGAATTTAATAGTTTTTGTTTGAAATTTGTGTATGAAGAAATCTCTCGAAAATATTTATGAATATTTGACTCTAAAGTCTAAATTCAGTTGTTATAATTATTTTCTCTATTCGCTTTTACTTGTCATTTATTTTCTAATTGAATATTTATTTTTGTTGTTATTTTGATATATCAAAAAAAAGATAATTTTTTTTTTCTATTTTACTCTTAGCATGCATTAATTGTTTATTCTCCAAATCGATTTCAAGATACAATAATAGATACCAATTAATAGAGATATTATGGTGAAATAACCATGTTAATAATTACTCCCTCAATTCGTTTTTACTTGTTATTATTTTTCCTAATTTGATTTTCATTTTTACTTTTCATTTTTGACAAATCAAGAAAAGGCAAAAAAAGTTTCTCATATTTTACCCTTAATATTAATTAATTACTTATTCTCCAAATCATTTTTCAATACTTAATACTAAACATTAATTAATATATGAGTAATATGGTAAAGTTATTGTTTTCTTAAATGATGCATCAGTTAAAAAGTGACAAGTAAAAGCGAATAAATGGAGTATTTTCTAAATGAGTGTGTCAACTAGGGGAGGCTCAATGACATTTGTGGCCTAAAGCCAAACTTTATAAGGGGCCTTAGGTTTTTTCAGAATAAAAATATAATAATAATAAGTTAAAATAATAAACTTGATTTTGGAAGTATAATATTCTACTAGTTGAATTTGCTTACTGTAATATTTAAAAAAAATTTGAAAAAACATGTAATTTAATTTTTCAATGTTATCGTGATATTTTTTGGAGAATAATACAAACTTTATAACGAGAACGATAAAAAGAAGGGAACATCATTAATATGAAATTAAATTACCTAACTGTAATCATTAATCACATAATTAATAAGTACTTCCCTTTCCTTTATAGGCTTTATTCTTTATTTTTCTTAAGAAAGTAAATATACTTTGAAATAAAAAAATCTAAATCTAATTAAAAAAACAAAAAAAATAAAATGGGGCCTCAAAATGTGAGAGGCCTAAAACCTATACTTTAGTGGCTTTGGCTTCCGGCCAGCCTTGGTGTCAACTTAAATGTTACAAGTAAAAGCAAACGAATAGAGTATAATAATATTATCTTAAGATTGTAGTTGAAAACTATAAACTTCAAATTCTGAATTCACCTCTAATTTAAGAATCAAATTAAACTATATATTCTATCAATTTAGTTCATGTCTAAGTTGAGGATATATCAAAAATAATCTTTCTAATGTACGAATAAAATTGCGTACACGCCATTCTACTCGATTCCACTTGTTATTGTTTATTCTATCAATTTATCGTGGTTACTGGTTATTTACCAAATTAAACCCTTCTATATGAGTACTCTTATCTCTTGATCCTACATGTACATTTATCTTCTATATGATATATTTTTTTTTTATTGATTATAACAACATTCAAGTTTTTATTTGCCTAGTTATCAATGTTCAAAATTTACTAGCCCGACTTATAATCTAGAGGCACGATTTAGAAAGTCTATTATTAGCGCTCGAGCTTCTAATTAAATTAAAGAAGAATTTATTTCTTGAGTTTGAATTCAAGATCTCCAGTTATAAACAGAGAAACTTTTATCATTTTACCGTACTCTTTCATGATAAACTTAATTCAGCTTGTTCATTCTATTAATTGAATATTCAATACCCAATACATAGATGTCTATCCTATGGTTTAATTTTATTCTTATCATCCACTTGATTCTAATTTCTATCTAATAGGTCACCTTATAACACCATGTTTAGTGTGTTGAGACACATTTTAGAAATTGTCCCCTATATTGTGGGCTATTTTTTGAATACCCTTTTATATAAAGAAAAAAGTAAAAAAAATTCTTAAGATAGTGATGAGTTAAACTAGTAGCGTTAGACTCCTTTACGACCCACTAGATCATCTATGGGATAGTCAAATATTCTACATGCCCAACATGTTTTATTTTTTTGGCACTGAAAACTAATGCATTATATTTTGTGGGCTATGTTTGTTTGTGGAAAAAGAATTTGCAATTTGAACGTGTGAAAGAACCTACCCTAAAGAATATTCTTCTTTATTTTATGCCCTACTTTTAGAAAGAAAAATTAATGTAATTAGTTGTCATTCAACCATATAAGGCATATATATAATTATATATATATAAGGTGCGTATAGTTGGTCCTCTATGATCAACGTAAATCTATTAAAAAAAATAAACGATGAATTCGATTGACTATTATAGAAATATCCCCTTAAATTATATTATATAATAGTAATAATTTTCTTATAAAACTAGAGGCGTCAAATCAGAGAATTGGACAGAATTTAGGCATATCAAAATGATTTTATTTGTGTTTTCATGAATTAGTTTTGCCACGGCGAGTGTACATATTTTGATTTTGAGATAATTATTTAAATCGTAGTCATGGTGTTAAAAAATTATAATTTTAGTCATTTCGGAATCAATTTTATGCATACATGATAGAATTTGCAAATATTTAGGTATGAAGTTGTTCAATATATTTTTGCGCGAAGTTCATGTTAGTGCAAGCCAAACTTCAAATTTCAAATAAGTATTTTTGAAATTTCAGACATATACGTTCAAAATTGAAATTAATTTTTTTGTAATTTAAACTATCAATCTTTATTCCGATCAATGTTTTTTCAATAATATCCACTTGATTTAAACTCAATTTTAATATTTAAATTTCAAGTTCCACTTCTTCAGCCTTTCAACAAGTGGTTTTACTGCTAAAACACCTTTAATTGACCAAGTTTCTAAAGAGATGGCTACGATTTAAATGACGATGTGCAAATAGGCTGCTTGTGCAAAACTGCAAATAATAAATAAAGTTGAAATTTTATTTGAATATGCAATTTAATTTTTTTGTGTTGTATGTTTTCTCGTGAACTAAAAATCGTATAAGTTGTGAAAACTATCAATACTCCAATTCTTTATACAATCTTTATGAAAATAATCAAAAGTTTATAATAAAGTGTAATGCACTATCACAAAGCTATTATACAAAAAAAATATTGATAAACATTAGTTCAATAAAAAAGTTGAACTGAACATGAGTTTAGTGTAACTTCACTATGAAAAATTATATATTTTAATGAACGACTATGGGAAAATTATGTTTTCAATGAATGAATTTTTTAATGGTAAAGTATGAGTTGATTTAAAGTGATAATAAATTTTATGTTGGTGAGAGTAATAATTATATGAGATATAAACAGTTCAAAGAGCAGTAATATGAACTATAAATTTACTTAGATATAAATAAATGATTGTCAAATATAAATGATGGGGTATTTTTACAAAATATAAACTTGTGGGTTGACTTTTATATTTGAAAAATCTCAAATCATGATCTGAAGTTCCCAAAATCATGCTTTTTTTGAGAATTTGGGATTTCATGTCATGATATAAAATCATGACATGAAATCGCATGACCAAACAATGATATTATGTCATGATTTTATATCAACACAGACATAAAATTGCATGTCCAAACGCCTAAGTAGATTGATAACTCATTTGATAACTCATTCTCGTGAACAATGTGAGGCACCATTAGCTCGCGTTGATAGATCAATATACTTAACGTAATTCTTTAACGTTATATATTGTGTCACATACTTTTACATCTTGTCTCACATTTCATACCTTCTCTTTCTTTTTAAAGTAAGATAAAGGATCATGTGAATATAAACATTCAATCAACGGTCCTTTATGTTTGGAAGTCCTTATTTAGTACCAACATATATAAAAATAATTTTTTGTGCTAATACGTAGAAATGTCCAAATATAAACAATTTTGAAATCACAAGTTTCCATAACATATACATAAATGGTGGATTGTACTATTTTAGTATTGTCAAAACTCAAAAGTGACAAATGTATGTGCCAAGTTGAATTACTTTCCATATTAGGTAATGATAAAAGAGGAAATTAACCTTCTTTTCCCCAAACAATTTGTAGTGGACCACCAAATGATATTCAAACTATGTAGTATAAAAATGCCTAATTGCAAGTAGAAAAGTGAAAGTGCAAAAGGATCCATTTGCAAATAATTAATTTCACTATGCCTTGGTGAGAATTGAGAAATACATATCTCAATATATTTTGGGGTGCGATGAGATCAGTCAGATTCTTTCACGTTTATTATTTCTATTTTGTTATCGTTATTTTTTTTTTCTAGCCTTTTGTGATATTCTCGTTTTAATTGCTTTGTCTATTGCTAATATATTGTCATGTTTTTTCTTTTATAAACGTTCTTTGTTTTCCTTTTTTTAAAACCAGGAGTCTATTAAAAACAACCTCTCTATTTCTATAAAAATAGAGTAAGGTTTGCGTACATTCTATTCTTTTCTGACTCTATTTGTGGAATTACACTGAAGATCTTGTTGTATATTTGAGCCTTTGAACAGAAAAACTCTTGGTAGGGACACGGGATTAAGCATAAGCGAAGCTACAATTTTGCTTACAGATTTGTCTGGACGCAATAACTTTACTACTTAATATGTATAGCTTTGCCTTTGCTAAGGAGCGCTTTCCCTTTTATGAGGCACTACAAAGCGTGAATCTAAATTAACCGAGTTGAAAATTATCGACTATCAGATGATTATATTTTTTTTTTAAAAAAGTGCACAGCTCAACCAACTATGGCCACTGCCAAGTGCATGTTACATTTTCTCACAAATAAAATAACACACTTCACCTAAAAAGTTGAGTAAAGCACCACAGACCAAGTCTCTGGGGCCTAGTTTTTTGAAAAGTTTTAAGAAAGTAGAGAATCAAGTGCCAAATGTAGAAATACTATGGGCCTCTTTAACTTTTTTTTTTTTTTTTTGGGTGTTTCATCCTGTGTTCAGTGCCCGTACTAAATCTCGACAAGTTTGAATTCGGGCTAAAAAATCCCGATATAAAGGATAATTATCAAAAATAACTCTCTATACATGAAGGTCGAATTTGAGATCTCTAATTAAAAATGAAAAAGTACTTATTGCTTTACCGCAACCATTTCTTGTATGGCCCCTCACTTTCTTAAACACTCAACCCATGTCTTCATTCTTTTAATTTTTAATTAATAAACATAAGAAAGTGGATATTTTTTAGAAACTTTATTTATTCATCCTAGGTTGGCTACTCAAGTAAATAAATCTTATTGATCTACTTCTGTCTTTATAATTAAATTAATAATTTGATGACTACCTACCTTTCAACTTTTGAGTTAACTTTCTTTTTAGTTGAATTGATCTAGACTTTTTGTGGAAGATTAAAAGGCAAATAAGAACAATACTTTAATCACTTAGCAACTTATTATTAGAGAATTTGTAATCTTAAGTAGTAACTAAATACAGTGTATTAAAACAGCCAATAACCATGGCACCCCCACCCCCACCCCCACCCCCACGCCTCCCCACAAAAAAAAACCAAATCTATTAGATACATATTAAAATTTTTTTTACACATTTTATCGTTGGACCTAAAATAATTATATTCAGTAGTTAAAAATGAAAAGATATACATTAATTATGTTATATAATATGTACATTATACATTACTTTTATATACAAAAGCTATACATTGCAAGTCATTACTCTGGGTAACGAATATTATTGAGGAGGTCAAAATTTATAAAGTTGACGACGTCTGTCCAACAAATTGTATTTCATAAATGAGTTCAGAGATTGATTACTTCCGCCAACGTCTTTTTGGTCGAGTTCATCGCACCAAACTTATCTATATGATTTATATCTCATGTGTAGTTTATGAGCTGCGAATTATCCTATGAGCTAAAAAACAAATATTAAGGTCAAATTCTTATGAAAAAAATGGAAGAATAGACAATTTATAATTAGTATTTTGACATATGCGTAGCACATAAAGCTAAGGGTCGCTAAGTTGGTACAATAAATTATATTTCATAAAGATTGATTTCTCTAGCTAATTTTTTCTTAAACGAGTTTGTTGTACCAAACTTATCTAGTGTGACTTACATTTCATGTGTAGTTTGTGAACGACGAATTTCTCTGGGGGTTAAAAGAAAAAAAAAAAGTATATTGAGGTCAAATTCTTGTAAGGAAAATGGAGGAATAGACAATTTAATAAACAGGCTTTACCATATACTTAGCATATAATATAAAAAAAACTAAGGGCTAAGATTTGTTTAATTAATTAATTGCTATTATATTATAATTTTCTATTTGAAAGTTGTCTTGGATTTCTCCAATTTTTATATAGGGAGAATAGAATGTGGGTGTTTGCTTCTATTCTCTCCCTGAGTTAAGATTGAGCCTCAGGTTTTTGCAGCATAAGCATATGGTTTTTGGGTTTTTTGTACTCTTATGGATGATGAATATTGCACAGTTTTTGTTGCATGCAAGCTAATTTGAATCTTTTCCCTTTTTGGACGTTTGGGTATTTCCTCATTTTCTTGGTAACACTGTTTATGAATCCCTAGCATTTTCTTGAATTTGATCTGGGTGTTCTGTTTCTTGATTTTTTGTTTTTGTGAATCTGTTGATGGGGTTTTTGTGATTGTTAGTACAAGTGGTAAAATGGGGTTTGATGAATCATTGAGATATTATAGACATTAAAGATTACAACTTTCGTTTCCTTTTGGGTATTCTGGTTCTTGATTTTTGTGTTTTTGAATGTTGATGGTGGCTTTATGTGGGTATTAGTAGAAGTGGGGAAATGGGGTTTGATTATTTTTGTGTAAGAAATGTGTTTTGATGTGAATCATTGGGATATAGATATTGAAAGATAAGAACTTTAAGTTTCTTTTGGGGTATTCTTGTTTCTTGATTTTTGTGTTTCTGAATCTGTTGATGGGGTTTTTGTGATTGTTACTAGAAGTGGTGAATGAGGCTTGATTTTTGTGAATCATTGGGATATAGACATTAAAGATTGGAACTTTAGTTTGTTTAGGTGTGTGAAATATAATTGATTTAAGGGGTTGCTTAGTTGGGATGGGATCTCAAGGGGGTGGTGGGGTTAATAGTGTTGGTGCAACACAAGCTCAAGACCCGAAAATGAATGCTTTGGCTAGGCAAGGATCATTATATAGTCTCACTCTTGATGAGGTTCAGAATCAATTAGGGGATTTGGGGAAGCCGTTGAGTAGTATGAATCTTGATGAGCTTCTTAAGACTGTATGGACTGCTGAGGCTAGTCAAGGAATGGAGGGAACGGATTACGGGGCGTTGCAGCATGGTCAGGTTGCTTCGGGGAGTTCTTTGCATCGACAATCGAGCATTACATTGACTAGTGATTTGAGCAAGAAGACTGTTGATCAGGTGTGGCAGGATATTCAACAGGGGCATAAAAGGGATAATATCGATAGGAAAGCTCAGGAGAGGAAGCCTACTCTTGGTGAGATTACTTTGGAGGATTTTCTGGTTAAGGCCGGAGTGGTAGCTGAGTCGAATCCGGGGAAGAAAAGTTTAGGTTCGGTTTTAGGGGTTGATTCAATGGCATTGCCACAACAGAGTGTTCAACAACAAGCTCAATGGTCACAATATCAGATTCAGGCAATGCATCAGATACCGCCACAACAACAGCCACAACAGCAGAATATGCTGCCAGTTTTTATGCCCAGCCATCCGGTTCAACAACCTTTGACTATTGTTCCGAACCCCACAATTGATGCAGCTTATCCTGAATCTCAGATGACAATGTCCCCAACTGAGCTGTTGGGCACTTTATCGGATACACAAACACTTGGAAGAAAAAGAGTTGCACCAGAGGATGTGGTTGAGAAAACTGTTGAAAGGAGGCAGAAGAGGATGATTAAGAATAGGGAATCTGCAGCTAGGTCACGAGCAAGGAAGCAGGTGACTTTGAAATATGTTGCTGACTTTTGAATATAGTATATTGTCGCCATGGCTATTGAAATGTTATCTTTTAATCAACAGGCTTACACCCATGAACTGGAGAACAAGGTTTCACGCCTTGAAGAGGAGAATGAAAGGCTCAAGAGACAGAAGGTATGTTTTGCAATAGCTACTTTCTTGTCAGTGTTCTAGTTGTTCTTCACGAGTGTGTGGTTATCAGGTACTTTGTGTCATTTGCTTTCTTAATGGTGTTACTTGCACTGATGTGGGCATCATTAAAAAGCGTAAACGAATTAATGAACACATGTGAAGCAAATGTGAATGAAATGTTAACAATTTCGTCATAACAATTTTTACTACCATTTCCGACATATTAATTTAAACTGTTAATTGTAGAAACCTGCATTGTTCGAGTCATGTAGGCTCTTTACTTCTCAGCAGAACAACCTCTCATATAAGATTTTAGGAATGCTGCATTGTGAAGCTTTAACTTCTGAAAGAATGTTTCTTACATAAAATAAAAGGAAAAAATATATATCATGTTTAAAGTGAAATATCTTTTAGTAAGTTTAGAAACAAAATGAGTTTAATCATGTATTCAGTGACAAGAAGCAATCACATACTTTACGAGAGAAAAATGATTGCTTATTCTCAATGCAACTTTTTTTTTTTGGTAAGGTCAGAAATAAAATGATTTCAATCATTTATGCAAACTATAAGAAACTGCCTCTCTTTCTCATTTTGGGTCTTGTTTTGTCTCTCCTACCCCTTACTAAAAGAAAATGAATTTTATGGGTCTAGTACTGAATTACTTGTAGTTTTATAATTTTATCCCTTGTATCATTGTGTTTCATTTTGTAGAACTTTTAAACTATTTATGTTGCTAATTTGCTGGTTGAGTTGCATAGATGTGTGTAATGTCCTTAACACGATGACTATGAATTGCGAATCACAGTAATGAAAAGGAATTTATTTATAGAAGGACCAACGATTACAAGTATACAACTAAAAGATAACTACTCAAGAACTCCATAGCCTCTGCACTTCTACCATTTATGCCTATAACAACTTAGGGTTAGATAGGGAAGACGAAGAAGAAGAGAAAGAAGATTATAGAGAGAAGAATTTAGGAAAAAGAATACCGGTAATTCAATAATCCTTTTCCCAATTTTGGTTAGGCTAGTTATAGATTTTTCTGACTTAGCTGAGTTGGTGCTGAGCTGGACTATTTGATGTATTAATCCGCACCGTCGATTTCTTACGATCTCCACCATTTATTTAAACTAATTCCCAATTTCCCTTTTCACGATTATTCAATTGCCACATGCGGACATAACAACTTTGGGTCATTACAGGGTGTTATGTCTATCTAATGGTTAAGGTTCACTGCATATCATGTCATGTCCTTCACCGTTACTTTTATCGGCTTCACATATATGCTCATCGTTGTAACTTGTAATACCCTTAAGGGGTCGTTTAGTACGCGGGATGTGATAAACAGGGATATCCCATGGGACTATTTTATCCCACCTTCCATATGGGATAGTAATCCTACCATTTTAGCACAAAAGGTGGGATAAAATAATCCTGCGATTAGCTAATATCTCACACCAAACATGGATAAAGTCGATCCCAAATTTTATCCTCGGATTGTTATTCTTATCTCACGTACCAAGCGACTCCTTAAGGAAAATACTACCTTCAGCCAGTTTTGTTTTCAGAAGGTAGTTTCTTTAGATTCACATTGGAGAAGGAAATAGCATAATAGTTTAAAACCATCAGGAAGTCTCTAGAAATTTTTATTCTTGTGTCCTTTTGTTCATCGAAATAGGAGAAGGTGGGGTAAGGAAGAAATCGACAGCATTGTTTGTATGTAAAAGCAAACCGCATTCAGGTTTGTTCACGTGAGAAATAACAGAAGAGAGGAGGTATATTGATGATGTAATCATCTAATCAATACTTACAAGATAAGCATATTCGGTGTCAAACACAGTACAAATGATATTTGTCCCAATGTGGGAAAACGCAGTACAAATGATATTTGTCCTAATGTGAGACGGTATTGAACTTAAGAATTTAACTCTTATAATATTCTAAACTCTACCTTTAGTGTATGTTCTCTACTTTTGCATGAGGATCTTTTCTCAACACTAATAAAATTATTTACCTCATCAAACCATATATTCTAAACTCTACCATTCTAACACTAACTCTTGACATTCTAACTGTGCATGGATTACCTAAGGGGTTAGTAATGAAGAGGAATGAATGTTATGATAGATTAACTTTGTATAGGAAAAGTGATGTACATCTGCATGAAATAAAGGCAGATTGTGTTGGTCTCCATCCTCCATATCAGAATCAAAGTAGTATGTATCTTCTTTCTTTGTAGGTATGTTAAAATCTTGACCAAGTTATTCTAGATAATGACTTGAAAACAAGGGAGTGATCCATTTTTCAATTTTTTTTTTTATTCCTTTAGTTCACGGCTAATTTATCTTATAATTTAAGTTCTTCAATTTGGTGATAGACTTCAAGGGTTCGGCTTTTCTGTTAAGCTCTTACAGAGCTTCTGGTTCCCTTAGCTTAGCCTTGGTCCAAAACTAAATTCTCATTTGGAAGATTGAAGAAGCTGATATCCATTCCCTTTTCACTCGTCTCACAAATCCCTTTCCATGTTTTTTCACTAGAGTTCATTCTATTGTTGCTATTGCTTTACGCCTCTGCCGCGGGCCCGCCAGATGTTCTTGTCAGTCCCCTACTGCCGTCTTCCCCTCCATCATTCAATGCTTGTTACATTGAGAGCATAAAAACTCTAGATCTATATCCTTTTTGATATATCAATGAGCCCTGAAGCAACTTCTTCACTGCACTAGCTTCAATAAAGAAGTATAATTAAGTCGTTAAGTGAAAGTTACTCAGACTCTTCACCTTCGGTGCCGCACCCATGTCGACACGAGGTGGGTATGGATGTGGATGCGGGTATAGGTTCATACTAGATCCGGTCAACTGATTTTGGGTACTTTGAGAAAAATCGATGGAGAAATTCGTAACAGGTAAATGCTTTATGTAATCAAACAAAACCTAAGATGAAATTGAAGAAAATGAAATAGCTTGTATATAAAAGTTTCTATGTCATTCATTTTCCTTAGGTCTCCTTTTGACGTTCTCCTCGTGTTCAATATTTTCTCCTTGGAATACCTTGTTAGTTTTCTACATAATGTCTCATAATTTAGACATATCACTCTACTTTAGATTTTTGAACCACTTTTAGTCGAATCCCGACTCTCAATCCATACCTGGATCCATATCCCTGAATCTGAACATTTAGATCATAAAGGATCCGATCTGTAGATTCACACCTGTATCGAACTAAGTTGCTCGGACTCTCCAAAAATGTTGCCGCACCCGTGTCGGATCCTTCAGAAATACACTGTTTTTGGAGGATCCGACACGCACCCGTAGACATTTTTGAAGAGTCCGAGCAACTTAGGTATCAAACACTCACATCCGAGTGTGAGAAACTTAGGACTTGAATCTATTTTTTGTTTTGCTTTTTGTTTCTTTCTTCTTTTGTCTAATTGGTTTTGAAAGTAGCGAACTTACCTTAAATTTTATTAAGTCTTTGTAACCGATTCGGCAATATCTAAGTAAATTTTAAGTGAACCTGAACCTAGCCGAATTTACTACGGGTTCGATTTAGATTACAAAAACTGAAAACTGATACGAACTTCGGCAAAACCAGATCAAACTGATCGACACCCACCCCTAAAGTATAGAAGTTAATGAACCAGTGCTGAAGGGTAAGGAGGAAGTCAAAGGAGGCAGCTGTGAGATTTTACAAACATTTGTACATGGAGAAGTTAAGAAGGAAGGGATCATTCAAATAGGAAGGGAAATAAGGGAGTGGTTGTAGAGGCCTATAGGAGAAGGGGCGATGAGAGAGGCAGTGGGGAGGCAAAGCCCTGGTATAGGATGCATTCACATTACCTTTTTCTAGCATTGTTGACTAGATTGGAGATCATTGTGGAATTTCAAGGAATTGTAGAGTTTGAAGCAAACGTAAACACATCCTTCATATTTAAAGGGGGAGTAACGAGCATAAAAAATTATAGGGCTATTAGTATGATTGGAAGCATTATGAGATATGTGTTAGGCGTTACAGTATCTACTTCTCAAGATCCATTCATGGAAGAAAGACGGACATTGGATGCGGTTTTGGTGGCAAATGAAGTGGTCGACTCTAGAAGGAAGATAGATACTGGATGCAGTTTTTGTGGCAAATGAAATGGTTACTCTAGTCTAGAAGGAAGAGTCGGGGATCTTAGTCGGTTGGACCTTGAGTGCTTCTGATCACGTGAAATAAGAATTTTTGGACTTCATCAAAAGGATGGAATTTTGTGACAAGTGGAGGAGGCCTCTCTCCTTTTTTTTTTGGGGGGGGCAATAGTCTGAACCACTAGTAAGCTTTCCGCACATTTAAGTGTAGAATAATCCTAAAAATTGCCTTGTTCGCACACTTAAGTGTCTAATAATTATAAAAATTGCCTCTTTAAACAATATCAAAGGAAAATTCAGGTATATCAGGTTTGGATAGTCTTTCCTAAATAATCTATCTAAAAAAAAAATGTGCTGCCTTGGTAGCTCTAGTCTATGGTAAGAACACTGGGTGATGTGTTGGTTAGGTGCTAGTCATAGATTTGAGCCCTTCCACATACAAAAGTCTAGCATTAAAGCGGGGAAGGGAGAAGGGCGGATCCATTACCTACCAAGTTTCAAACCGCGCTCCACTGGACATTGGGGAATTTCTCGGTTGTCAGAGAAAATCAAAGATGGGTTTTAGGGTGTACTTATCCCAGCAACTCCACCTAAAAACAAAAGATAAAATATTTGGTTTAAGAGTTGGGTTTTGGTGTCCGACAATAAGCTCTTCAAAAATAAAAAACACCAAAATAGTAGCTTTTCTCTAAGCTAACACAAATGGTTTTTCTAAGACTTGTTGTCAAACTAATTAAACACAATTGTCCCCAAGGTTATTTTCCATATTAGTTTCCAAGAATTAAACCAAATCAAATCCTGACAGCCCCTTAAGTCAAATTCAAAGGTGGAACGGTAGCAACTCCATAAATTTATCCCTTCTTTCTTTGAAGAAAGAGGTGAAGCTTGGCAACCCAATTATTTTACATGAAACTGATAGAGATCATAATCCATTTCAACTTTGGCTTAGTTCATGTGATCTTGTTACTTTTCAAAGCCCTCATGATTTTTCATTGAGAAAAGTTCAATACCTTCTATTTTTGAAGTCACGAGTATAATGTCAGCATGATTTGCTCGAGTAACTTCTCTGTGTAAGCTCATTTATGGTGTGAAACTCTTTTTCTCCTGTAAACTGTGCTTTCTGACACTTATTCACCAATTTAAGAGAATAATTCTGTGTTTGTTTCCAGATGTGTTTATCCTTTGGTTTGATCTCAGAATGTAGTTAATAATTTCAAATTTCATTTCAATGTGGCCAAGAAGAGAAGCAAACTGAAGTCATCTGTTTTTTGTACGCTATGTTAAGGTGAGCTTTAGCTGAGAACCTGAGACAGTTGGCTGGGTGCAGAGGGACGATCCTTAAGACTGATTAGTATCTTAACAAATTAGAGAATATTTGCGTTTTGAATGCTTAATAACTACTGAAAATATGAAGCTTGCTAGTTGCTACTTCCTGGTTATATAAGCATTATATAAGAAAGCTGCCAATTTATGGAACAAAATACAGTGAGGCTCATAGAAGACTCACTGCTTTGGCCATCTTAAATATTTATGGATTTTTTTTCGTCAGAAGTGACTTATATGTCATATATTTATTGTTCAAATATTGAGATAGTTGTCGATTAGTTCTTGATGATATGTTATCTTTTCTAAATTGGAGAGTACTTGAGACAACTCTTTGTTGCTTCTATTTCGCGTGTTTATCACCTGTCAATATCATAGATTATAATGTTATTGTGGGTTTACTTTCAGGAGATAGAGAAGGTGTTACCGAGTGTTCCACCTCCAGAGCCTAAGTATCAGTTGCGCAGAACAAGCTCCGCCCCCTTCTAACATCCAGTTTCATGCACGAATGATGAATATGTAGATGCATAGTATCCGTTATGTCATTGAAATTTACGTTAGCTAGTCATTGCCCGTTCATCTCCTCGTTCGTGGTTAACATCCTTGTTCAAGGAGACAACGCCCTGGAGGCCTCCGATGGCAGCTCTTGTCGACTGCCCTTGTGACTACCTTGGCTGTCTCTACTTCTCTAGATAAGTTTTGTTTTCCTTGTATGTACATTTTTATAGTTTTAACCTTGGAATTATGCGGAGGACATAGTTTTGGTAGTTTCTTTTCAGTTACTGTAAGCATTTCCAGTATGAATGCTTTCTGTAGACAAGCGAAAACAAAGTTATTGTATGTTTCCAGTTGTCTTAAAACAACCAGGAGAGGGGTAATCTTCTTCATGGTTTCTACTAGGCTTGAAATCCTCAATTGCTTGAGTGTATGGCTTTCACGCTTGTCCATAATGCGACGTTCCTTGTTCGTCTGTAGGTAAAATTTATTTGCACCCAGTATTTACATCAAACTACATTAATTCACTATGGTTGACTCATGATGATAAACTGAGGTGAGAATATATCGAGTCCATATTAGTTATTCATGAATAGGTGATAAAGTCTGTGTCAGAGAATCTGTTCAGTTTATTTGGTGTAAATGCTCAATGTGGGCAAGGCAGATATTAAAGAGTTGGTAATCAATGACCTGAAACAAAAATGGGAGGTGATTTTCCCTAAATTATGTTCCTACTATGCATGGGGCCAAGCTAGAAATACAAGATTAGGCTACATATAATAGATCTTTGTAGTTCGATCTGGAAACTCCACATAATGGGAGCTTGCTTTAGTGCGCCAAAAACTTTTTTTCTTTGCATAGCTATGCACTTAAGTTGTTTTGACATGATTACAATACTCTTGGTTAACCACCAAACGCGTACTCACGGAAGGAAAAGAAAACAAAGAACTAGAAAAACAAACTTTCATCTTTTCTTTTTTCTCCCCTGGTGTTCGGTATCACATGGGGTGCGAGTAAATCCAAATTCGCATCGAAAGTCCCTAACAAAAGGGACTCCATACCCAACCTGATAAGGTGAAACAAGATCAAACACATGGCTTAAAATCAGTCTTACAACCACCTCTATACATCTGAATACTTCAGCAAGAAAGTCATTATATTTGCTTCCTTAAAGACTAAATTCTAAACACCTCTGATGATCATCAGCCTCTTTCCAAAGTTTTCAGCATGCTGGTTTTAGTTTCCTCTAGCCTTTTCCAGGTCTGGAAGATCTGCAAGTAAGAGAGAAATAATGTCACAACTTGGAAAACTCCATCTCCTAATAAATAACATATATCCTTTATTCGCGCTTTTATACAAGGTAAATAATCAGCATACACGAAAAATTAACAACTATATAAAGAGAGACAGAGGGCCACTAAATTACACACCAGGAGAGATCAAGATTAAAGCTAAAGGGTGTTATGCAAATTCAATATATTTATCGATACTCATTTTATTCTCGCTTCTAAGGTGTCATTTAGAATTACAAAAAGTTTCACTAAGTGAGGTATAATAGACCCTTGTGGTCCGGTCCTTCCCCGGAACCCGTGCACAGCGGGAGCTTTAGTCCACTGGGCTGCCCTTAAACGAAAGTTTTGGTTTTTGTTTAGTAACTTGTCCTTGTCCCTCCCATTTCTCATTTTCTCCTCCTTCGTTTCTCTCCTTAAAGTTTATCCAAATTCCAAATGTTATCCTCCTATATATACTCATTCCTCTCCTTTCTCTCCCTTTATTCCAATCTCTCTAAGTTCCTCGTCTCTCACTGTCATTCGAGTATAACAGGTCGTTCATATAAGTAACATTGTATCTGATTTGTACAACAAATAACAGCTATATATGTAAACTAGTGCAATCAGATAGGAAACAACTCACAGAGCATTCCTCCATCATCACTGCTCTCGTCATCTTCTCCAGTGTACTAAAAGAAGATATATTTGAAGTCAAAAAGCTATGATCAAAGTAATTGGAACATTATTTAACATATAATATTTAACTAGATCAGAATAGGCATTTACCGCAACACCACCATCCTCAGAGTCCGCTGCATGAAAGAGAAATCTTGATTAGCTTTATGAGTATATTAGGATATCACACATAACGCTATACATGAGAAGGAGTTAGCCAACTGCTGAAAAGAATTGTCATGGTTTTGGTTCTTCCCAGAGTAGAAGAGAGAGAAGCAGGAAGTAGGTGAGGTAGCATAGTTCAATGTTTGACGCTATTGATGTGCAGTTGTAAAAGACCACTAACTTGACCGAGTTGATTATCACTATGTTGGGGAGGAAGGAAGAAGGAGGTTAGTGATGAAATTAACTGGATCAACCTGAAGGCTTGCATTTAAGTCAATTTTAGACAAACCAGCGCCCCCACCCCCACTCCCCGGGGAGTTTTTGGTCTACTGGTAAGATCACAATGCACAATGTGGGGGTTAACACGTTCAAATATTGATGTAGATAAAATCATGGTACTTAAGGGAAGAAGGGTAGATCGACAAGTCCATTATCCCTCGAGTTCCAAACCTTCTACTCCTTTAGTCAGGCATGAAAAGTTTGAATACAGGAAGTCAGACTTAATACACCCAACCTACAGTCCGATTACTAGAAGTTGCCTTTGATCAATCAAATGAAACATTTTGCAGAGAAAGTAGAAAGAAAAAGAAAATCAAAGTATTGTTAATATTTCATCTTCCAGTTAGCTCGTATTCATTCATAAGCATTTAAAAAAAAAAAAGAGGGAGTACGGAGATGGAGTTAGTGATGTGCAGCCAACTCACAATATTCTTCATCATCTTCATCACACCATTTGTTCCAATCGACCTTCAGGTATGGAGCGGGCTTCTCTGGAGCCTTCAATAATCTTGGCCACCAGCCTTTTTGCTCCTTCTGGATTGAGCAGAGGATGTTTCTCAACCCAATATTAGTTTTACATCGCTGCACCAGAAAGCACTCTATGATATCAACCACGAGAATTTTCTATCATTGAAACCAAAATGTAAAGAAAGAAATGTCCAGTTCAAATGTAACATTTCTTTAATAGAATAAACTATTCATATCTGATATAAAAGGAGCAAGAAAATATACTATTATTCAAGCAAAAGTAATAGATTCTTCAAGTCATGATAGATAAAAACAGCCTCAAAATAAATTAGAATGTAAAAAAAGAATTTCTACTACGAAATCAATGATTTGGTATTCAATTGCAAGTTTAACATGGGTATTTTTGGGTGTTAACATGATTGTTTTTTTAACAAGGTAAAATTTATTAATAACCAACAAAAAGGAAGTGCTTATAAGGTACAAACGAAACTGACAGAATACAATGTCTGTGAGGAATCTAGTACAACCAGTATATCAACAACAACAACAACAACAAACCCAGTGTATTCCCACCTAGTGGGGTCTGGGGGGTAAGATGTACGCAGTCCATACCTCTACCAGTATATCATCTATACTATTTACAACATTCAAACTGCACAGTTAGTTTAAATTTTGAAGACATCTTAATTTAAGAAAACTATATGATCATCTATATCATCAAAACACTTAAGATTTCATTCTATACACACACAAAGGAGCAGTTCTCCAGACCTGGTTTTCTTCTCTTTCAAAGTCGGCCAACTAGTGACTGCGACATTCAGAACTCTCGGCCTAACCAAACGTACTCAAGTATGCTTAATAACGTGCACCAGACTTCCCAGATATGCTGGCACTTCATAAACAAATGATTTACTGATCCAGTTTCTGACCGGCAAAAGTAGCATCTGCTACAAATGATCCTCTTCTTTGCATGTTATCTTGAGTTAAGCATGCATCGTGTGAAGTTCTCCATATCATCCACAATATGTACAGATTTCAACTTGTGACACAATAGGTTAACTCAATCAAAGAGTTAATGTGATTCCAATGTTCCTTCTTCCCCATTATTTCTTATACTAATACTATTCACAGTCATTATCAACTGCAATGCCGAATAAATCAGGGAACATCTAACAAATACTAGACCTAATGTGAACTTACCAACAACCGTGTTCATCATAATTGACATAATTGCTACATTTTTGTACCCTTTGCTCAGGATGCTTTGTCCTGCTTTACGTAGACTTTTGCCATGATTTCTTCACATCTGTCATGTTTTTAATCCACTTTAATATGATTTTCCTTAACGTCTATCGGAAACAACCTCTCTACCTCCCAAGGTAAGGGTAAGATCTACGTACAGTTTATCTTTCCCATACTCCACCGATGGGACTACCCGAGTATGTTGTTGTTGTTTTTTTGTAACCTTCTCAACAATTTAGGGGTTCTCTAATATTCTTACATTTTTCACATACAAATTCCTAAACAAACTACTCCTTGCAAACACAAACCTTAACATAAACCTACCATCAAATCTCCTCATCAAACTCAATAATTTTTCCACAGCCAATAAAATTAAGGAAAACCCAGAAAGAAAAAACAATACTTTACAGAAAACAGTAAGAAAGACATAGGAGAACCATCAAACTTTCTCATCAAACTTAACAAATTCGCTATGTCAAATAAAATAAAGAAAAATCCACAAACAAAAACCAGAACTGTACATTAAAAAAAATCAAGAAAAACACCATCAAATTCCAAAAATTTGCTATATCCAACAAAATAAACCAGAACCCAAAACAAAAAACCAAAACTTTACATAAATAGCAAGAAAAACAGCATCAAACCTCAGGTGAAATACTCCCAAAAAGTTGGAGAGTAAAGGAGAAAGAATCTCCATGAACACCAACAGCGGAGAAATTAAAAACACCATCGGGGTCACACTTCAATGACACATCTTTAGCATCAGGCAATCATATTGTCAAGTAATTCTCTGATCTTTGTGCCCATAGAAAACAGCCTCTCTATCTCCCAAGGTAGTGGTAAGGTCTGCGTACATTCTACACTCCCACACCCCACTCGTGGGATTACACCGGGTATGTTGTTGTTGTATAATTTCTAAACAAACTACTCCTTGGAAACACTAACCTAACATAACCTACCCTCAAACCTTCTCATCAAACTCCACAAATTAGTTATGTCCAATAAATTAAACGAAAACCCAGAAAGAAAAAAACAAAACTTTACAGTAAAAAAGTAAGAAAAAACATCATCAAACTCCACAAATTTGCTATCTAAACAGCATCAAACTCCACAAATTTGCTGTGTCCAATAAAACAAAGCAAAGCCCATAAAGAAAACCAAAACTTAACAGAAAATAGTAAGAAAAACAACATCAAACTCCACAAGTTTGCTATGATCAATAAACTAAAGGAAACCCCAAAAGAAAAAACAAATCTTTGCAGAAAAAAGTAAGAAAAACAGCATCAAATTCCCCAAATTTGCTATGATCAATAAACTAAAGAAAACTTCACAAGAAAAAACAAATCTTTGCAGACAAAAGTAAGAAAAACATCATCAAACCCCACAAATTTGCTATGTAAACAGCATCAAACTCCCCAAATTTGCTATGTAAACATCATCAAACTCCACAAATTTGCTATATCCAATAAAACAACCCAAACCCCACAAAGAAAAACCAAAACTTCACCCAAAATAGCAAGAAAAACAGCATCAAACCTCAGGTGAAATACTCCCAAAAAGCTGGAGAGTGACTGAGAAAGAATCTCCATTCACACCAACAGCAGAGAAATTAAAAACACCATCTGGTTCACACTTCAATGACACATCTTTAGCATCAGGCAATGATATCGTCAAGTACACTTTCTCCGATCTTTGTGCCCACAGAACTTCTGGTTGACGACTGCACATAATTTTTTTTTCCCAAGATTCTCAATTTTCTTAAGCAATATAACTCATTAAATAGTGAGAAAAAATTGCAGATAATTAAATTTTGTTTAAATAAGTACCTCATTTTTGGAGGAAAAATGTAGATTCCAGTCAGTGAATCAGTTGAGAGCAATTAGGAGTTCATAGTTTTGTCACTTTCTCAGGGTCCTAAATAAGACCTTATTATATAATTCTATATAAATGTCTATAATCATTAATGTTTTCATTTAATGGCACGACATATGAGTCGATTTTTAAGTTTTAACCTTAAAAATCAATTTTATATTTAGCTGTACGTATGAGTTGTGCATAATTTGTGAAAGTGAAAATATAAATTTATATCGCAGGAAAATATGATTTGTGTTGAGGGTCAATAATTAAAGAGCACTGTGAATTTTAAGTAAAGTTGTAAATGATTTTAATGTTTAATATTCGTATTGAAATATGATTAATTATTAATTTATATGTCTAATACGAATAGTAACATTTAAATATACGTACACTCTCGTGCTATTTTATGTGATGTATTTGAAAATGAAGTTTTAGAATATTTATTTTAAAAATAATTTATGATCTAAAGTAAATAATATGTTTTTTTTTGGGTGCAAAAGATAAATCATTTATTAGAGATTGAGGAAACAGAGTTACACCCCTTTCAGTTGAAGGAGACAAGAACAGATTGTCCGGAGCCACATTCCGACCCTGTAGGTTAATAGAATTATTTTTGATTCTATGGTGAATACACCTTCTGTTAGAATCTAAGTGCACAAAAGTTGATACAAAAGGTCGTATTTGCCAAAACAGCTGGGGTGACTTTAAGACTTGACCTTTAGCTCCCTTATTCGCTAGCATATCGTCCACTGTATTCTGCTCTCGGAAAATCTTGATTGGCATCGTGGTCTGAGTTTCTTCCATTAGAGACTTGCACTCAGCAATTAAGTTATGATAGAAAGGGTGATCATTAGAAATCAATGACAATATAGTGCTAGAGTCAGTTTCAATAGTAAAGTGTTTGAAGTTATGAGTTTTGGCATTGACAAGGCCATGGCGTAATACTAAAAACTCAACCATGGTAGGTGTAATGCCCCGATTTTTTAAACCGGAATGCTACACGGTACTCATGACCTCGAAGGACCACAATCTAACCCATGACTAATATCTGTACCTGTACACTGCATAATATATGAATATAAATGCGGAAACATGAACTGAAGGTCATAAGGTTCAATACTGAACATAACCTGAATAATATAATAACAATGTTTGAATAACATGGTATCACAATACCAAAACAAAACTGAAATACTGAAATCTGATTCTAGTCTGTAATTTAGTCTGTGTCTAGTCTGAAAGCCTCTACTGTCTGATAATCTGAATAAGGAACTGACAGAACATGTCCCCAACTAACTCCAACTAATGAACTAATCAATGAGAAATAGAGAAATAATCATGTCCTCGAAGGATGAGTACTCACGTCTAACTCTGACTGCTGAAATCTGCAATGCTACTGCTGCTCTGGAACTCGTGCCTCTGAACCTATGGCGTAAAATAGAACACCATAGCGCGAATGCGTCAGTACGTCTGAATGTACTGAGTATACGAGTGAGATAGGCTAAATGCAAAGGGTTATATGCATGGACAATGCTGACTGATATGAATGTGAGAATACATACATGCATAAGCAATTGAAACTAAACTTGTGGTGACACTGACTACTACGTCTGAATGCTGACAACATGAGTTTACTGATATTGAGGTACTGAATAGATGAGCGACTATTTCTGATAGTTCGAATTATGAAGAACTGGTCTGATTGACTGTGTCTAACAGTCCTGAAACTGGATACTGATAAGTAAGCTATGAGGACTGATATAATTGATATAGCTGTGATGATCGGCCTAATCGATGTAACTAATACTGAGCGACTGTATCTGACAGTCTAAGTTCTGATGAAACTATCTGAGTTCCGTTCTGTATGGAGTAACTAAATCTGAGATCAGTACTATCTAGCGGGTGATCTTTGAGTATACTGATAATAAAGATGATTTGACTTAGTCTGAGATCAGTCCTACCTAACGAGTGATCCCTAAATCTGATGATACTGATACTGATTAACCATAGTTGAGATCAGTCCTATCTAATGGTTGATCTCGAAGTCTATTTATAATGATAGGGATTGACCGTATCTAACAGTCATGAATCTGTACTACTGAGCTCAATTGACTGTATCTGACAGTCTTGATTCTATAACTGAAACTGTGGGATGTATTCATCTAACCGACATGCCCCTTTCTATCTAGTTTAGGATCCAACCTGTAACCCCAGTTGGAAGGGTGTCAATACCGCACCACCAGTAAAGACAACTGCCGTGGAGTCAGTCCTAATCTAGCGGGTGACCCCTGGGACCAGTCCTATATATTTACATGTGCTAACGGGTGATCCTTGAGTATGCCAGTCCTATCTAATGGGTGACATCTCGTACCTACGCTGGCTACGTAGTTCTGGAACTTAAGGATTACTTCTAGGGATCTCAGTCCTATCTAGCGGGTGAGTCCCCATCCCTAGACTCACTCGGTGCTGAATCCTACTCCCAACTGAAAGACACTGATCTGATTAACTGAACTGAACTGATACTGAGTTTACTGAGTTCCGTGACTGACGGAATACTGCTGATATCTGATAGTTGACTGAATTCATGAGATTTTTGAGATTAATGAAAACACTGAGGTTGCTGAAATTATTGAGTACTGAGATCACTGAGATTACTGAACTGCTGAGACTGCTGAGATTTCTGAGTTTTTTCTGAGTCACATGACTGACTGAATTCTATAGATCATGGCTTGACTGAGGTTATCGTGAAAACATGACTTGGTTCTAGGCACACAACTATATTTTTTGGGTACAAGTACCCCAGGACTCGATAGAAGGAAACTGACACCACATGACGCTTCTTGATCACAAGAATAGAGTTCATAATTCATAATACCGTAAATAGGGGATTTCATACTACACATGGTTCTTAACATCTTATACATGAAAGGGAATGCGTATAACATATAAATACTTGCATGATTTCGATTTCATGAGCATTCCATAGCACAACAACAATACACAACAATTAGCATGGATTCATGTTGAGTCATAAGAAATAGAGCATGGACTTTTCATTTAAGTTCTATTTAGCTATAATACATGATTTCTAGTCTCTTAGTCTTAGGTATTTTATCAAACACCTTGCATGTATACTTTCTGGCATAGGCATATTCATCACATTAATGATTCAAACCACCCAAAATTCATATATTTCAATTTACATGTTATGCTAGTTTCATAAAATCACATAAAGATTCTAACTTGGGAGTTGTATAACAATCAATCACACAAACATAATCAACCCATAACATAACTTCATGATTCATAATTTAAAAGAGGGTTCTTGAACTTTATGGATGAAAGGGATCCATAAATCAACACTACGCATACCTTATTTCGTGAATCTACGATGGTTGACGGAGAGACTTTCTTGAAATTGGACCTTCTATGAAAATCGTAGCTTGTGTTCTTGAGAGGATTTGATAAAAGATGCTATATTTTGGTGTAAATGGAGCAAAATCCCATGTTATAGAGTATATATATGGTGGCAAAATAACCAAATTAACCCCCAGGACACGGAGGTTGAATGCAGAAATTTGGCCTGGGGTGATCCTTAGGGCGGCGCCTCGCCTAGTTTGCCGGGGTTCCCTGGGCGACGCCTGGCAAAAATGGTGGAGTAGCCAGGGCGATGCCCTGCCTGGAGTGGTGCCCAACCCAGGGCGACGCGGGCTGATCGCCCTGAGCTACTGGTTTGGAAGTCCAAACATGCCCTTACGCTATCCGAAAAATTCCAAAACTCACCTGGCATATACTATGACCTTTCCCCATTGCAATGCAACTTGAAAATTGGAAAACGAAGGTCGAAAAGATCATCAAATAAATCCCCGAAGTTTAGAGGTCTAAAATGAGACTAAGTGTTGAACACTTAGCAAAATTTTCTAAGTCTTGGAGCTTGTGAAGCCTAACGAGCTGAATTTTAGACTTAGAATTTTACAGAGTATTACAGTAGGGGTGGTGTGAGGAAGGTGCATGTTGAAGCCTAAGACCCAATAGCCATTATGATCCCTGAAGATGCCCCCTATCCCTTTCTTACCAGGATTGGTAAAGGATGATCTATCAATGTTCAGCTTTAGTTATCCATTGGTAGAAGGGTTTCATTTGGTGCTAATGATGGTGTAGGTAGGCTGATTAGGAGAAGCCTGCTAATAAGCATGGAAAACTCAGTGGCTAGGGATATGGACATATTTGTGGAGATATGGTTGCATTTGTGGTTGAAAGTATTGTCATTTCTGCACAACCAGATGACCCATAGGCAGTGAGGGAAAAGGGTGTCCCATGGAAGCCAGTTATTAAAGGGTTTTCCTTTGAGTTTCTGCCAGGTAGTATCCCATTTAGAAGTGGATTTGTTCAGCTAGAGTTGGGAAGGCTTGAATTGGGCTTTTTGGAGAAGGTTCTGCCAGAAAGTGACTGCATTATTACATTGGAAGAAGATGTGATTTATGTTTTCTTCCTGGTGATGACATATTTGGCACTGTGATACAAGTCAAATTGTCACCTTAGCTTTTGATGACATCTTCGGAGGACAATACCTAAAAGATCAAGATATGGTCGCCCCAAGAGCACAAGGATATGCAAGGAAGGCCCGTTTTGAGCATGACTTAAAGCAATTCCGTGTATAGAAGGTTGCTTGGAAGCTTACATTGATATTAACCCGAGAACCACAAGCCTTGAAGACTTAAAAGACTCTCAGGTTTAGACCACTTTTGTTGGTTCACGGTTTTGGTTCCTTTTACTATGGGCATTTTGGTTACTTAGCCTTAAGGGCATTTAGGACAATTCATATTGTCTTCCAACACATCAAAGCCACCCTTGGTCATTAAGGGTAGTTTGGTATTTTTGTCTCCTTTTGTAATATACTATAAGTAGTACATTTTAGGTTTTTTTTCTTTAGTTTATGAAGGGTGAAATATTGAAACATTGAAAGTCCTCTCTTTGAGAGTAGAACACCTTAGTGTAGTCTTAGTTAGGGCTTGGAATAGTCATTGTAGTTTAGGGCTTGGAAAAGCTAGTATTGACCTTTGCTTGGAAATGGTGGATCTTGAGGTACGTTGGTTCCCTTGGCAGTCACCGTAAGAGTGCGGTGTTGACTATTACATTCATTAGGGGTTAGTGTTGAAATACACTTGGTTCTTAATCTTGTAATAATCTTTGTCTCACTATCTATCCTTTTCATTCTTGCAAACTTGTTGTGTTGTTCTTGCACTCTACTCTCGATTTGTGTTTGTTTTTGTTGGCCGAAATTGTTGCCTTCTTGTTCTTCATTTCATGTGTTGTTAATCTAGTTTGGGTTGGCTGAAATAGGTGTCAAACACCTTGTTATCTTCTCATTTTTTTGTTGTATTGTGAATCCGAGAGAGGTCCCTAATCGGTCCAAGGATCTTAGTGATTTGTGGACTGTTTTAGAGTGTGTTTGTGGACTATTTTGAGTTATTTCGTGAGTTCCTTGGGTTTCTTGTATCATTTGGTATCAGAGCATGGCTTGATCTTGTTCCCACAAGATCAATCTTGGGCTTGTTGGTGGAAAAATAAAAAAAAATGTTCAAAACTGAAAATTCCAGAAAAAATAACAATTTGTCCGTGTTATGTTCTTGGCCAAAAAGTGTGTTCTTGTTGTTTCTTGGACGAGATTTTTACTTGTATTTGTTGTCTCTAAGTGTTAGTTTTGTTTCTCACTAACACATTGAGTCTATATCTAGATTTGAGCTTTAAAAATTGATATTGTTGTTGTGAACAAGAAGTGGCCGTGAGTTGAAGTTGTTGTTCTAACTTCTCCATGTGGTGACCTTGTTGTTGGGCGTTGGATGGTGTTGTTGTTGATCTTGGTTGTTGTTGTTGTGTTCTTGTTTTTCATCACAACCTTCATCTAGTGTAAAAATTGAAAATACAACACCAAAGAAACTTGGCCATTTATTGGTGGTTTTATTGTTGGTCTTGTTGTTGTGGAATTGGGCGTTGGAACTTCTTGTTGTTCTTGAAAGATTGTTGTTGATTGTTCTTGTTGTGGTTGTTGAGTTCTTGAATTTCTTCACCATATTTATCACCTTGTTAACATAAAGTGAATGATAGATCCATAAAGGTGAAGGAAAAATGTGTGTGACTTATTAGTCTTGAAAGACACTACAACCACCAAAGACTTTATCAACAATTTTCAACCAACTTTCCATGATACAAGGGTCCATGTTTTAAGGAAAGTACTACAAAAGTCAAGTCTTGAAATTTGAAACTTGAAAAAAAGGCTCCAAGACTTATTCTACCCTTCTTAAAACAAATTTCACCAATCCAAATTAAAAATGGGTCAAGACTTGGACTTTGGAAAATAAAATTGTAGAAACCGCAACCAATACGTCATCATTTTACCGTTCACGCAATTTTAATTAAGCTCGAATTTTAGATTCTTAGTTTCATTTTATTGTTTCATTAGTTTCATATCTTGATTCTAGAATTAATTAACAACTAGTAATCATCTACTTAGTTGTAGATTAATTGTTGAATTCGTTTCTTTCGTGTCTTTGTTATTTGTATGCTTTTCTCATTTTCAACTCGCAGTAACTTATTTGTTTCAAGTTCGTAAGTAAATTTTATTTTTGTGTCTTGACTCGATCAAACAAGAATCCATTCTAGCCGCCAAGTAGAATTGACATCCTATTGACTACCGGAGTATAAACAACTTTCAATATTCGCCGCTTCAATTATGAGAATCACAAAGGTGAGTGTATACGAGTATTGGTAAGGAGCTTTTACTACTAATCTTGTTTGTTGTCTTGTTGTTTGTTGTTGTCTTTTGATTTAGGTACCATGGAATGATACCAAACTCCCCAAGAATACAACAACACAAACACCAAAATCAGTCCACGAGTTGAAGAACTATGGACCCTTTTGATGACCTCTCTCGGGTTCGCAAGAAGAACAAGAAGGGAAGTGATATCAAAAGTAAAACACACTAAAACAGCAACAACACTTGATGAAAAAAATGCAATAACAAGAACACACGGTTACAAGACAAGAGCACAAATGGATTACACTAGATATAGACAAACGATTACAAGAAAGTAAAAATAGACAGATAGACAAAGGGATGGTATAATATTAACAACCCAAAAGCTTATTCCACTTTTGGACATTTAATACCACACACAACCTAAACCTATCTCTTACATGACCTTAAGGGAACCAGAATTCCCAAGCAATCTCTGTTTCTAAGCAAATGATCAACACAAGGATTCCACCTTATCCAAGGATTCCACCTTGCTAAAGACTCTCAAAGAGGCTACAAAATATATTCTCCAAAAAATCCCCCAAAAATGATCTAATGAGGTTCTGTTTATACCTAGGTTAACTTATTACAAATGACTAAAAAACCCTTGCAAAGGGCGGATGAACAGTTAACATGGATGAATAGTGAATAATTTTGGAGATTGTGGGACTTGTTCTCTACACTTCAAAGCTTGTTCCTTGGATGGGCATCTCCCGAGATCGAGTCTTGATGCATTGGACCCCGATCATGATCATACCCGTATCATCCTCCCCTTCTTAGAAAGGATTCATCCTCGAATCCGAACCTTGCAAAACAATAGGAAGGACAAGCAAACAAAAGTTCCTCAAGGTATGAGGGTTAGGATTAGTGTAATCAATCATAGCATCTTGCCAAGGTGGCTCAACTTCACATATACCCAAACATCCCTCTAACCCAAATACCCTACCAAGGGAGAATTAACTATTTTATCCACATAAGTGTGACAAGAAACAAGGAACAAACGTCGCTTATGAAGTGGAAAACATAGACTCTTCTTGGAACGATAATTAGACTTGAAAGCCGAGAGAGGAAAGCCATAAATTCCATGCACATTCAAGTCATTCCAAAAAACATCCTCATCACCACACTTCAAATGATCACCGGAATCAAATGGGTAGAGTGTGCATGGGCACGGGTTGGAAATATATTTCCTTACCCCAATACTACTAAAATAATGATCAAATATCCCCTCTATACTATTATAGTCAATAACAAAAACAACTAGAGGGTCATCCTTAGTCATTCGGCCAACATGTTCAACATCATCATTTTCACACACAAGTTGGTCTTCATGACTTCCATAAGACAATGTACTACCACTTTCTACAATGGCTTCAACACTGGGTGAATCAACTAGTGTATCCACAATCTTAAGTTGTACATTATCATCTCAAAATGAAGGCACATTCGGCTCACTTAAAGACAAACTATCATTCATACTTAGTTGGCTATTATCCTCATTCACTAGAGTGCAAAAGTTAGTTTGATTAACTTGTAGATCATGTGAAGCATGGCCACTCATGGGAATTTGATTAGGAAGGCTTGGATGCTCCATCAAGTTATCCAACTTCTTGCACAGAGAGTCTTCCGTCCCTTCCAATCTTTCTTCCATTCTGTCCATTATTCGCCTATCTACGGCATCAAGCCTTGCCATGATGGATTTAACCCAACTTCGCATTTCAGCTTTCTTCGCCATTATACCCATCAAGAGCTACTAAGCAAACAACACAAAAATAACAAACACATTAAAGATTAGCAAAAATCAGTCCACAATTCGTCACAAGGTAGTCCACAATGTATCTCAAAATAGTCCACAATCCCTCACTTTCACGCATTGGATTTTTCACTCTATTGGCCTTACAAGTGTTGATAACTCCCTTATACTCCAATGAGGTTACTTGGTCCCAATTGTGGCTCAAGGTCGGAGTAGATTCTTATTTAAAACGACTCAAATAAGTAATATACGAACTTGAACCAAAAAAGATACTAAGATTCAAAAATGAGAAAAGCACACAACAAACAACGTTAACATGAAGAACGTACACAAAACTAACTTACAAGCTAGTAGGGTATTACTAGGTTGTCAATTACTGTCGAACAAATAAACGAAACTAGGAAACAATAAAATAAAACTAAGAAAATCTAAAATTTGAACTCAAAAATATTGCGTGAACAGTACTTTAGTGATGAGGCAGTCCACTATTGGCCCCGAGTTTTATCAAAATTTTATTTCCCAATTTCAAGTCTTGATCAATAGATAATTTAGAATTGGTGGATTTGGTTAATGGAGGGAAAAGTGGTCTGGAGCCTTTTTGTTCAAATTTCAAAAGCAAAACTTGACTTCTTTAAACTTTCTCCTTGAAACAAGGTCCTTAAATCAAGAAAAAGTAGATGAAAAGTCTTTGAAGTGATAGGGACAAGTCTTTCACTAACAACTACTATAAGCTTGTCTTTCACCTTTTTAGATCTAGTTTGCACTTTAAAGATTAACAAGATGATGAAAGGGTGAAGAACCTTAAGAACACAACAAAAACTCCAAGAACAACAACAATTTCAGTTTCCAACTCCACTAAAACAAGACCATCAAATCGGCCAAGATTTAGGTAACAACAATATCCAACTCGGCCACACCTTGTTCACATTAACAACTTCAACAAGTTCAAGTTCAATATTAGATTTGGACACATTTTAGTGTTGATGAGAAAGAAACCAACACTAGAAACACTCTAAATAAACAAAAGACTACAAGTTCTAGACACACAATAAACAAATGTTGGACAAGATAACAATAACACAATTTTCGGCCAAGAACACAAAATGGACAGATTTGTACTTTTCTAGATTTTTTTTTCAGCTTTCAGTTTTTTTTTTTTTAAATTTTCGTCCAAGAGAACCCAAGATTGGTAGTGTAGGAACACAACCAGTCTTGCTCTGATACCAAATGATAACAAACTCCCCAAGAACACAACAACACAAACACGGACCCTTTTGATGACCTCTCTCGGATTCGCAAGAAGAACAAGAAGGGAAGTGATATCAAGAGTAAAATACACTAAAACAGCAACAAAACTTGATGAAAAATATGCAATAATAACAACACACGGTTACAAGATAAGAACACAAATGGATTATACTAGATATAGATAAACGATTACAAGAATGTAAAGCTAGATAGATAGACAAAGGAATGGTATAATATTAACAACCCAAAAGATTATTCCACTTTTGGACCTGTAATATCACACACAACCTAAACCTATCTCTTACGTAACCCTAAGGGAACCGGAATTCTCAAGCAATCTCCGTTTCTAAGCAAATGATCAACACAAGAATTTCACCTTGCTAAAGACTCTCAAAGAGGCTATAAAATATATTCTCCAAAAAATCCCCCAAAAATGACCTAATGAGGTTCTATTTATACCTAGGTTAACTTGTTACAAATGACTAATAAACCCTTGCAAAGGGCGGATGAACAGTGAATGCGGATGAGTACTGAACAGTTTTGGAGCTTGTGGGACTTATTCTCTACACTTCAAAGCTTGTTCCTTGGATGAACATCCCCCGAGCTCAAGTCTTGACGCATTAGACCCCAATCATGATTGTACCCGTATCACCATGGCTACCACTACTCTCGATTCCACGTTTGATCGCATCAATGATGATATTGAAGATGTGAAATGACACGTTGAAAGGCTACTCCAATTGTTACCTAAGATTTTCCCACAAAATCCAATTTCTTTTATCCAAACAACTTGTGATGAGAGCTTCCCGAAGGAAGTTTTTGCCCAAGTTTGTGAAGGACCTTCACACCGAGGTAAAGGCAAACATACTTATGAACTTCAAGGTAAAATAGCTAACTCTTATACTTTTGTGTATGTGAATGATGATCATGTGGCTAATAAGCCGTTGAGTGTGAGTAGTAGCTTACCTACATATGAGTTTATTGATTCTTTGCCATTTATGGATAATGTACATGTTGTGCATGTGGATACACTAGTTGATCCTATAGATGACCAAATTGACTCTTCTTGAAAGATTGATTTATGTCCACATAGTGTTGAAGCTATTGTGTTGTATAAAACTACATCATCGTGTGAAAAGTGTGTTGACCAACTTGGGTGTAAAACTTGCCCACCACTTGAGGTTATGTGTGATGTGACTAATGAATCTCAAGTGAGTGAAGAATTTGAAAATGTTAGTCAAGGAAATAGGAGTGAACCCGAGAGCTCTTCTTGGGGTAATCTTGTGCTTAAAACCTCCTTGAAACTCGATATTGATCTTTTAGAGAGTGAGAAACTTGCTTGTTTCAAATTTACCCGTGGGTTGGATAATGCTCTTTTTAGGTACAATATCTTATTTGAAGATGATATAAACACTCCTAATGAACCTAGTGGTGAACATGATGGTATAGCTTGCCTTGGAAGCTATATCCGATATGCTAACCCATTATAGTGTGACAACATTTCTCCAAAAGATGGAAATCACTTTTTGAAAGATGAGAGTACTCTTACGGGTAAGAAATGCGTAGTCCTTCTTGAAAACCTGAGGGCAAAGGTGTCATTGACTCCTTGGGATAATGTTTCTAAATTTGTACCTTGCTCGACACACTTGTGTTTACATTGCATGAATACCAACTTGAGGATACCAAGTTGCCTACTTGCTTGAAGTAAAGAATGTTTATGTGTTCAAATGTCTTATCTTCACCCGTGTATACCTTTACACTTAGTTCTTTCCTATACTACCTCTTTGCCTATGATGACATCCATGCTAGTTATGGATTTGTATTATGTAAAGGCAGGAAACTTATTGGTTGGTCCACTTGTTTTAATGACTATGTTATGTGTTTAGGGTGGACTTTAAAGCCAATAGTGTCACCACGATTGATGAGGTCACTTGAAGAGGTAATGAAATAATTGTGCTTTATGTTCCCTAAGTTACCGGTGGCCTTACCCTTGGGACTTTGGGATACCATTGAGTCGTTTGTAGTTTCTTCATCTCTTGATTCTTGTCATAACCATGCCCTTTGTGACATTTTTGGTAAGCTTTTCATGACTAACACCACGGATTCATGGTTGTATTTCAAGAATGTCCCACCTTGGAATGATGATGTTTTTTATTATACTAACCCTAACCCTCATGCCTTGAGGAAGTTGTGCTTTTTTGTCCTTTCTCTTGTTTTGCAAGGTAAGGATTCGAGGTCGAATCCTTTTCAAGGAGGGGAGGATGATATAAGTCAAATTGCTGCCTTAGCTTTTGATGACATCTTTGGAGGACAACACCTAAAGGATCAAGACTTGGTCGCCCTGAAAGCACAAGGATATGCAAGAAAGGCCTGTTTTGAGCATGAATTAAAGCAACCCCATGTATGAAAGGTTGTTTGGAAGCTTACATTAATGTTAACACGAAAACCATAATCCTTGAAGACTTAAAGACTCCCAGTTTTGGAATACCTTTATTGGTTCACGGTTTTGGTTCCCTTTACTAAGGGCATTTTGGTTACTTAGCCTTAAGGGCATTTAGGACAATTCATATTGTCTTACAACACATCAAAGCCACTCTTGGTCATTAAGGGTAGTGTGGTCTTTTTGTCTTCTTTTGTAATATACTATAAGTAGTACATTTTAGGTCTTTTCTCTTTAGTTTTATGAAGGATGAAATATTGAAACATTGAAAATCCTCTCTTTGAGAGTAGAAAACCTTAATGTAGTCTTAGTTAGGGCTTAGAATAGCTATTGTAGTTTAGGGCTTGGGAAAACTAGTATTGACCTTTGCTTGAAAATGGTAGATCTTGAGGTGCGTTGGTTCTCTTGGAGGTCATCGTAAGAGTATAGTGTTGATTATTACATTTATTAGGGGTTAGTGTTGAAATACACTTGGTTCTTAATCTTGTAATAATCTTTGTCTCACTATCTATCCTTTTCATTCTTGCAAGCTTATTGTGTTGTTCTTGTTCTCTACTCTCGGCTTGTGTTTGATTTTGCTGGCCGAAATTGTTGTCTTATTGTTCTTTATTTTATGTGTTTTTAATCTAGTTTGGGTTGGCTAAAATAAGAGTCAAACACCTTGTTATCTTTTCATTCTTGTGTTGTATTGTGAATCCGAGAGAGGTCCCCAATTCTAAGGATCTTAGTGATTTGTAGACTGTTTTAGAGAGTGTTTGTGGACTGTTTTGAGTTATTTTGTGAGTTCCTTGGTTTTCTTGTATCACATTAGGAGTCTATGGAGATGCTAATGTGATTATGGTACGCATTGGTGGGGAGCTTGTTATGGAGGAGAAACCAGAGGAAAGTTTTAATTTTATTAGGGGCATGGGCTTTCCAAACCATCTTAAAGTTCCTTGGAATAGGATTGTTATCCACAGAGTTTTTGAGGGGGTAAATCAAAGGATAAGCTACTGAAGTCCTAGGTCCCATTTTGATGGATGTTTTGGATAGTAGCATTAGTACGAGCAATGGTGAGAGGACCATGGATAAGGCTTCTAATGGTACATAGATGGGGCACCCAATTATTTAGGAGAACCCTAACTCTATTGCCCTAATTAACTCTCCAACTAATACCACTAGAGCAAGTAGTCCAATCCGAGGTGTTGCTATTTCTACTGTATTTTGATAGCATAATTATACCCTAAAGGTTGTAGGTAAGGAGTAGAACCTCCAGGCAAGTCCAGCATGTATGGTTTTATTCCTGGTGCCACTCTTGTGAAGCCCCAACCCTCTACTGTCTTTTGGGATAGTAAGAGTGTCCCAGTTGATGAGATGAAGCTTTTTCTTTTTAGCATTGCTGCCCCAGACAAAATCCCTTAGGGTTTTATCAATGAGCTTATGAATTTTATTAGGGATCTTAATATACTACATAATGTGGGTAGGGATACTACTGAGGGTGAACTTGGTCAGAATAGTTCTACCAGCCATATTGAGGAATTTGGTTTTCCACCCAGCCAGTCTTTGCTTTATGTTATCCAGGATGAATTGAAAATCATTGTTCCTGGGTTTACCATGGAAAATAGGGTATCCAAGGTATTTGCCAAGGGTTTGGCTAGCTTGGATATTGAGGGTGTGGGAACAAAACTTAATATTTTGGGGGGTGCAGTTTTTGAAAAATAGGACTTTGGACTTATCATTATTTATGGTTTGGCCAGAAAGTATGCTGAAGGTCCTCAGAATATTGACTATGGTTAGGAAGTTGCTGTGAGTAGCTCTAGTCAGGAGGGTAAGGTCATCAATAAAAAATATATGGGAGAGTTTGGGGCTACCATTAGTGATAGTGATGGGTCCCAATTTTTGGCACTAACCTCAGAGTCAATGCCTTTTTAAAGTCTTTTCATGCAAAGAATAAAGAGGTATGGGGACATGGGATCCCCTGTCTAATACCCCTTAAAGGCTGGAAGAAATTAGTCTTGGTACCATTGACTAGGATAGAGATGGATGGTGAAGTGACACAAGACATAATGAGTTTGGTGAGGTTTTCAGGTAAGGCAAAGAATAGCAGGGTATCTTTGATGAAGTACCATTCAATTTTATCAAAAGCCTTCTCCAAGTTAATTTTCAAGATCATATTGGAGTGCTTCTCTTTCATTTTACTGAAGTAGGTAATGTACTCTTGTATGATGATGGCATGGTCAGAAGCCCTACTATTGGCTAGGAAGTTAGCTTGATTGGGGCCAATGATGGTAGGAAGGTAGGGCTTGATCCTATTGATAATTATTTTGATAACAAGCTTGTAAGTGGTGTTGCAGAGTCCAATGGGCCTGAAGTTCCTAAGATTTGTAGCATTATTGCATTTAGGAGTGAGGCAAATAGGTGTAGTGTTAGCATTCTCGGGTATGAAGAGAGTGGAGAATGCTTGCCTACAGAAGTTCAAGTTTTTTTTCTCCCACAATGTTCCAGAATTTTTGAAAGACGAGGGGATAAAGTCCATAGGTCTTGGGGATTTCAGAGGATTGAATAATTTGAGGGACACCAGGACCTTAGAATCTTTAAGTGGGGAACCTAGGAGGTATTTAGCTTCCTCAGAGAGAATATTCGGCTGGGAGGTATTGGTAGGAACAAAGTGGCTATTAGGGATGCTTAGGTTGCATCAGATAGTTAAAATGTTGCATCATATGCTAAATTTGTTGCATCAATTGATTAATCTGTTGCATCAGAATTTTAATCTGATGGTTCCTCTGGTGCATCAGATGGTTGATCTATTGCTTCAGATGGTTAATATGTTGCACCAGATAGATAATCTGTCAAAAAAATAAAAAACAGTAGCACAATTTTGTTCAACAGAAAAAAAATAATATCACCATTTTTACCAAGAACAAGAATAGAACAAATCAACCCAAATCGTTGTTTTCTTTGTATAAACACAAACAACAAAAATCAAACTTCAAAAAAATGCAACAAACAACGAAAAATCATAATTCACTTCAAAAAGAGAAGAGAAGAAATACAAAAAATCAGAATTTTATTCAGACCGCATTTCAAATTAAAGTAATAAATATTGAAATTGTTAACCAATACTATAAGAGAAGTTGGCTCAAGTTCCTCATTTTTTTCAAAACTAAAAAGACCATAAAATTTTACCTGTGAAAGAAGAAAAGGAACGATGATAAATTCAAAGCTGTTGTGGCCGGAGAGCAAGTCTGTCACGTCGATTGAAAGTTGAAGAATTTAAAGCTATTGTGGCTGTAGAGCAAGGCTGTCACGTCGATTGAAGGTTGAAGTCAAAAAGGAACTCGAAGCCCAACTATTTATCGTCGGATGTTGAAGCTGTCAAGGATTGAAAGGAAAAATTTGCAGAACTGTTGGTTAGGAAAGAGTTGGGAGAAGCTGTCTCGAGAGAGAGAGAGGGGAGAGACTGATTGATTTGCATTAAAGAGGGGAACTCGAAGCCCAACTATTTATCTTTGAAGGTTGAAGTCGCCGAGGATTGAAAGAAGAAATTTGCAGAACTGTTGGTTGGGAGAGAGTTGAGAGAAGCTATCAAGAGAGAGGAGAGAGACTGGTTGATTTGAATTGAAGAGGGGTGTGGGTTAGGTTGATTTGTATTTTTGAAAAGATTAAAAAGTTTTAAAAATATTAATCAAGTCCACAATTAACTTAATCAAATTTCCTAATGATGTTTGACCCTTTAAGTTGGTCAATGTCACCAATCATTCCTTCAAGACTTAAAAGACACCTTTTCTTCAATTTTCTCAATAAAGTTTAGGCTTACAACAGAATAAGAGTTTGGAATTAAAAAATAAGATTTTTGGACTCATAATTACAATACATATCAATCTAATTATATTTTGTCGCTCTGAATATATGTCGCATTTATGTGTCTAAAAATATTTTTTAACTTTGAATTTATTTTATAAATAAAAAACATAAATATAAATATTGAAATTGATAGTAAACTGTCAGTAATATATTTGACGACAAATATGAATAAGCTATTATTCTTACAAGGAAAATAAATCTATATCTATAATCTATATCTGTATCTATCTATATCTATAATCTATATCTATAATATATTAAAAGTGTGAAGCCCTTAAAAAAGTGATTTGAACTTTTTTCCCTTCATTAAAACACTATGCAATAGACAAAATTGTCTTTTCACTATTTTTCTTAAATTATTATATAATTATACTTTTAATATTTAAAAGCAATGAGTGCTAAATTATATGGTAAAATAAAAATATATAGAGAATTAATATTAGTAAATTTTTTGTTTTCTTTTATATGTGGAAAAGGAGTCTTGAAATATATGGTAAGAAAAAAGTCCTAAAATATATGATAAGAGAACAAAAAAATGATTTAATAGAAAACTTTAAACAAAAAAGAAAAAGAAAATCTCACTTAAAGTTTTGAAAAAACTATTGTACGTTTATTATGATTTTAGTTCCAAAAATAAATCGTTATTTAACACTTTTAACTCAATTGAATTTTTTACTTTGATTTCTGTTTTTCTCCCAAAAAAAAAATTAGGGTACGTTGGGAAACTTATTTATATCAAATAAATTTTTAATTAAATTCTTGTCCTAATAACTTTTAGCTTAAAAATTTTTCCTTATTTAAACTAATTCTAAATTTTAGAATTTTAATCAATT
>NC_061120.1:215514422-215552909 GCF_002878395.1 Capsicum annuum | reverse complement strand
TATTTTAGGGCACAAAACTTTGATATGTTATGTTTCCTTTCAAAATTCTTGTTTTGTTTAACAAAAGTTGTATGTTCGTACTTTGTTTCACCTCTTCGTCTTTAGTAATATAAAATCTTCATTTATTTTTAAAGTCAAATCTTTACAAAATCATTTATTACATTCTTATTGCGTACTTAAAATGTTTAAATATTTGGTACTTCTTAAATTTTTTCTGATTATAACAATTTTGTATTTATTACTAGATTTTCAAATCTTCTTAAAATTAAATTTAGTTGATTTATAATTCTTAAACTAATGAAAAAGTATTAGTTGTCATTAATTATGATGAATTCTAATAAGGAAAGGTTTTACCATAAATATATTTAATTAATTTTCAAATCTTAAATATTAGAATTTTTTTTTGTCTAAAGTAAAGACTTTTAATTAAGGACAAAAAGTTCAAACATTATTTTTTTAATAGTTGAAAATTAATATATTTATGATAAAACCTTTCCTTATTAAAAGTTATCAGAACTAATGACAACTAATATTTTTTTCATCAGTTTAAGAAATCTAAATAAACTAAATTTGATTTTAAGAATATTTAAAAAGTCTATAAATCTACATCTACAATATATTAAATTCATTAACCATTTGAAACTTCTGATGGTAAAATATATATGCACTTACAATAAAATATAGATTTTGAATTTTTTGCACTTCATTAAAAGTTACGTAAGTGTGAAGACCCTTAGAAAAGTTTTTTGAACTTCTTATTCTTCATTAAAAGACTTAGCAATAGACAAAATCATCTTTTTTACTATTTTGCTTAAATTATTATTTAATTATTATAATAATATTAACTATAATATTAAATCCTAAAATGTATATGGAAATAAAAAAAATTAAGAGTCCTATAATATATGGTAATAAAACAATGTTACTCTAAGAAGAATTAAAAAAAAAAACCTCCTAAGTTTTAGGAAACATAAGTGTGCGTGATTTTTTTTTTAAATAAGACAATGAAGTCTATTTTATATGAAATAAAAAGCAAAGTAAAAGTCCACACATAACTTTAAAAATGTACGAGTAAAGAAAAAATATTTGTATTATCTTATTGTTTTGGAAATCATATTCTTCTAAAATTGATAGATATTTATGGCGAAAATATAAATTTACCATATTTAGATAATTTCTTTCTTGGAAAAGGATTTGAACTTTTATAAATTGAGAATCTTTCTACAACAATACAATACCATATTTAACAAACATATGGAACAAGATTATTTACTTTTGGTCTTAGATCATTTGTCATTGTTTGCTTTACAATTGTTTTTACGTTAAGAAATATTTTTATCATGTTTAATTTATTTTAAAGTGTATTGTTTTTGTAGGTATCTTGAAGATGTATGATGATGATAATATATATATAGACAGTTGATGATTCGGATTTTGAAAGATGATTAATTTCACGTGAAATTTTTAGTGTTGAATGATATAAATTATTGTATCTATTCATTTTTATTCTTTCCAGGTAACAATCTATTCTTTATCTTCTTTTATGATATTTATTTTATCAAACTTTACAAAAAAAAAAAAATAGTACTATGAGAAAAGGCCTAACTAAATCTGACTTTTTAACTTTTTGGAAGATTTCTAATCAATAGTTTGTAGGTTTCTTACCGTAAAAAATATAACGATGCAACAAAGAGACACAACAAGAGCTAAAGAGAGAACGAGCGAATGTTTGTCCAAAAGTATTCACAGTAAGAAAGAGTTGATAAGTGTTTCTCCAAAAGTATCCGACTCTCTAAAAATATTCACAGTGAGGAAGAGTTGATAAGTGTTTCTCCAAAAGTATTTATGATGGAGTAAAAATTCAGCGTTCAGTAGAATTCTTGAGTTGATTTGGCTGAACATACAAAGTATTAGATTTGGCAAAATTAAACTCACCTTTTGAGATTGTTTTTTTTTTTTTTTGGTAATAATATTTTAAAAGGTGTGATTGGAAATATATGAGAATAATTTCTATTTTGTTTAAAAATTTTCATGTCATATGTATTTAATATTACTTGAATTAAGAAGTACTGATTGATAGTTGTTGCCACTAAGATAAATTAAAGATGCCAGGCATTATGTTTCAGTTCCTGTTAAATATGTGTTAGCATTAGAACCATATGAACTACAAGCTCTTGAGACGTTCGTTTTAATTTATGCATTTTTTTTGCTAATTTGCATAGCTGAGAATTGAATCACTATCTGAATGAAATTAAATTTAAAATTTTGCATGTGAAATTAATCAATTTTTTCATAATATGGAATGTCATCAAAGTCTATCTGAAACTCTACAAAGAATTATTCCCTTCATCTCAAAATAAGTGTAATCTTAGCAAAAATCACATCCATTAAGACATTAGTACATAAAATATGTAGTTTATTAACAATTTCTATTTAATAAATGTTTCTTGAAATTGACCACTATTAAAAAGTGGAGTTTACCATAATAGTAGAAAAAACATACTATAATTTTTTTGTCTTGATGACACTTATTTTAAACTAAATTCTTTGATAAAGTTAAATTTATTTTTTATATGAAGGAAATATTCTTAAATTTCAACACGGGAAGTCATATTCATGATAACCTTCCTACTTACCTTTAATAGTGATTAGGTTAAAAAAGAAACTCCAACATTTGTTTTCAATTTTCCTAAGGATCTAAGTTCACTTCAAATCAATGAATTGCACGTTATCATTAATATTTTATTTTATACGTACATAATATATTTTTTAAAAAATATAAATATTAAAATATATTTGAATATATAGTTATAGAGAGGTAATTTTATAAAGGGTCTACCACTATAATAAACGTCGTTGTTCTTATAGGTAGAATTTCATTATAGAGAAGTAACATATAATATGAAAAATATGTTTCAAAGAAAAATAGGTTGTTATAGTGAAATACCGTTATAATCAGGGATTGTTATAGAGAGGTGGGACTGTCTATATATTATTAAGAGAAAAAAAGTTTGAAATATACCTAAATTTTGGTGAAATTTGCTGTAATATACCTCAACTTTGTGAGGTTCATATGTACCTCCTGGACTATTTATTACCGCAAAGGTCTTATTCAGATCCTGACGTGCTCAATGTGCGTGATTCACGCAATGGTTCAGCTAACAAATATATTCCATAAAAATACGATAATAAATAGTCTGGGGGGAGTGGGAGGGGTCATAGGACCCCCACAAAATTGAGGCATGTTAGAGAAAATTTCTCCAAAGTTTAGGTGTATTTCACACCTTTTCTCCTATTATTAAAGTCATCTATTCGTTGATTCGAATATAATGAGTTTGTTCTTTTTATACACACAACTTTCTTCTTTAACATTGAATACACGTGCAACGCACGTATCCTAAACTAGTATATCTTAAAAGTGTGAAGAGCCTTACAAAACTTTTTGCGCCTTATTAAAATTTTTTACTTTACACAAAATTGTCTTTTCACTATTTTTCTAATATTAAGAGTTGAAAATTAATTAAATATTTATAGTAAAACCTTTATCTTATTAAAAGTCATCAGAATTAATGACAACGAATACCTTTTTTATTAGTTTAAGAATTCTAAATCAACTTTTAAGAAGATTCAAAAAATCAAAAAATAAATATGGAAGTGTTAGAATAAGTAATCAAAGATTTTTTAAAGATTTAACTTTCAAAATAAGGAAATATTTTTAATATAGAAAAAATAAAATAAAATAATCATACTACAAATATAGTTCAAATTGATGCGTCTCTCTTAGCCTCTAACAGTAAGGAAAAGAGGTATCACATGACAAACGAAAAATTGACGATTCATTAACCATTTGAAACTTTTGGTGGTAAAATATCTATGTGCTTTCAATAAAAAATATATGTTATTTTTATGTTATTATATTAAAGTGTGGAGGATGTTTGAGAAGTGATTTAAACTTTTTGCACTTTATTAAAAATCTTCTAATAAATGAAATTATCTAATTTTAAATAATCAAAGGTTACACGTGTGAATCACGGGCGATTTAACTAGTAAATAAATAAATCTCCAATGCATGCTAGAGTCAAAACATCCACAAGATCACTTACACGGAACCATAGGAAAGATGCTGCGATAAGTTTAGGATTTGGTGTTTTATTTGTACTATTCATGGTGTTTTATTTGCACTATTCATAGCTACATAGCGATTCCATGTCTTAAATGTTTAATTTATTATAAATATAACCATTAAGCTTTTTCGTCAAATTTATTATAGAGTAAATTCTGTAAAAATATGAATTTCGTCATTAATTCTATTTGCAATGAAACACCAATAGATTATCCCCCCTAAAAAATATGTTAGCTATGAACTATTTAGCCACAAATTAGCGATAAATTAAACTACTGTTATATTCACATCGACTTACCATAATTTTCTCCTTTTATCCAAATTTTAGATCAATGATGATATGTGAAGCTTATATATGAAAATATTTATAATTTATTCATATTCGATATTTATACCAAACCATGCAACATCTGACCTTAACAATCTAAAAAATAAAGTAAGAATACACATCACCTAATCATGAAAAAAAAATGATAAATCTTTGACATAAAATGAGCATAACTTTTTATTTCGATATCGGATTGAAGTGAAATCAGATGCATTGAAAATAAGACCCAAAGATCTTTCATTTGATGGGTCTTGTGATGGAAAACACTAAATATTCTAGAAGGTATACTCATTTAAAGTTGACCCTTGTAGGATCAAATACTAAACTCAATCAATAACAAATGCTCTCAACCAGAGGCGGATCCAGGATCCGAACTCGTCGGATGCCAAGTAAATTTATCAATTAAACTAATCAGATTATTCATTTTTTCAATCTGTAGGGTAATTAACCAACCAACTAATGATGTGTTATTGCCCTGTTTTAAAAGTAAACTTATTGATTAAATTAATTAGATTATTCATTTTTTCAATCTATAGGATAATTAACCAACCAACTAACGATGTGTTACAATGCTTAACAAAAGAAAAAGAATAATTTAAAAATGATGTACTGCTAATGGAGATCAAACCCACAACCTATAACACACAAAGTTGACACTTTGCCACTCACACTAGATAATGCTTTGATATTGTGGGTGATACATTTAATATTTTACTATATCAGTCTGTATATATAACTATATATATAAAGTTTCCGTCGAAATTTACGGGTGACATGCCACCTCCGCAGGCCTTAATAGATCCGCCCCCACTCTCAACTTAACTTTGCTTTGAATGGTTCCTATGACCATGATTCGCATCGAAATAATTTTACTCACTAGATAAATGATCATGACTTATATATGAATAAAATAATAACTTTTGGGCCTTTAAACATATGACGAATGGTTAGAAGATTAGCTAGGCCTAGAAATTTGTAAGGTATTATGATGAGAGACATGCAGGTATTATGATGAGAGACATGCTTGGCATTTGTTGGTTTGATCTAAATACCCGATATGGTTAATGTCTATCATTTAAATAACAAAGTTACAAAATAGTAACATCAAACAACTTGATAAAATAAATTTATATAGATATTAAATCAATGTTTCATTTCTTGCTATTACAATTTATCCAACAAATGATTTATCTTTAACAAAACTATTAGGGGTCTGTTTGGTAGGCCGTATTAGGAGAAATAGTTCATGTATTAAGTGTGGTATTAATTAATACTATGTGTGATAGGATTTTGAACCAATGTATTACTAATACCATGTATTAGTTATACACCCTACATGGTATTATAGGGTGTATTACTAATACATCACATATGGTGGTATTAGTAATACATGAGTTTTAATACCATGGATTAGTATGTATACAGACAAAAATATCCCTCAAATTCTTTTAAATATTTTTTTATTTTCTTAATTTTCTTAATTTTATTTTTTATATTTGTACAATAAATTTATTCAAATAAATTAGTTTATAAATTTTATTATTATTTACAAAAATATACTCAAATTTCTTTAATTTTTTTCTCAATCTTCTTCAATTTATTCAATATGAGTTACTTCTTTTCAATTTATCAAAATAATAATATCCCTCCAAATAATTTTAGTTATAAAAAAAACAACTCCATTAACTCAAAAAATATTTATTGGTCAAAATCTGAAAACAAATTGCATACAAAGTTTAATTTTATAAATAGGATATCCATAAATAAAAATATTTTTTCTACTTAGTTTTAACACTAGAATACAATTTTATTTTAATAATGATTTTATTGTCTCATCCCAAAGTTATACGTAACTCCCTCCAACTTAAAAACAACACAAAGTGAGAACAACAAGCAAATGACGAACAGACAAAGAAAAGATAATAAAAAAATAATTTTTGTAAGTGAATAATTAAATCTTAAAATTTTAAAGTAAATAATTATTTATATTGTTAACTTTTTTTTATTTTAAAAAAAGAATAATAAACTTTTGCCAAAAAATTACACAATGTAATAATATGTCGAGAGTATTTTTGTAAACAAATAATATTCTTTTTAAAATATAAAAATACATATTACTTTTAATACATCAAACCAAACACCACATAAAAAATAATCCCAGTATTACTAATCCCAGTATTAATAATCCCTGCACTACTAATCCAGTATTGCTAATACAACATATTCAGTATTATCTTATACACTCTACCAAACGAGTCCTTAATGTCCAAATCATTATTTAGTCAGTCTTAATTTACATGATATAACTTGTACACTACAAGAAACAAGAAATAGCTTTATTTATGGTCAGTATTTTGGAATGAATTAATAATCTCGTTTCTAAAAGTATACATATTAAGAACAGATTATATGTCGATCCTTAGTATTGTATTTTATTGTGAAGGTATAAAATCCGATTCCTAAAATATTTTTTAACCGATCGCAAATTGTAGTTCAAAGCCTTGAGCAGGTGAATTCGAGTAGGTGAATTCGAGGTATGCTTTCTATTCCATCTACTTGCTCTTTTTCTTTAAAAATTGTTCGAAATTTGTTTTATTGTTTGATTGTTCGAGCTATTCTTATTCTTCGTATTCCCTATATAGAATCTGTCTTTTTAAAAAAAAAAATTTGTACAACTCAGTAATTTACTATAAAATTTATTAATTTATGGATGGTCAATTATCGCCGCTCTACCTTCACTAGGTAGGAGTAAGGTCAATTATCGTCTAGCTACTAGGAATAGCGGGTGGAGTGCGGGAGAGCCTTAGTTTTTTAAAACTATGGGGGTGTGGTGCGGGGCAGAGCCTTTATGTTTGTTTGCTTGCTGTATACTTTTAAAATTTGGCTATTTTGTGACATATCTCCAGATACAAGGTCCAGAGTAGAGAATATTCCCATTCACTGTAATATGGTTAGTTCTTGAAAATATTGTCTATTGTTGTTGATGCTGATATTGTTGCTCTTATTGGCTGTCTTTTCTTTCTCTTTTCCTGAGTTTGTCATTAATCTGGGAAGTGTGATATGTATGGGTTATACTCTTTTAGCCACTGTTTGATATATTAGTTTTTGAATTGTGTGTTGAATTCTTATAACCACTTGTACTGATATGCTGAATGAGGAATCTGTTAGAGTACGAGCCCTACTAATTGCCTATCTGTGAAAAAAGTAAGTAAACGTGGTTCATAGAAGTAAATACTGAACACAGTATTTTTACGTGAAAAACACCCGGCTCAAAAAAGCTGTAAAAAATCACGAACTGTACCACTATAGGATTTAACCCCAACTTCACAATAATACTTGAGCCTCAACAATCAACAGAATTACAAGACTTCTTGTAAACTAGGAATTAAAATTTCTAACTCCTATCACTACAAAAACACAAATCTTCCCAAGATAAGTGTTCCCAAGTCTTCGAGTTCCCCAACTTGAAGACACAATTCCTAACTCAGTTTATAGATCACTGAGACTAGAAAAATGACTCATTACAACACAAAGAACCAATGACTCATTACAACACAAAGAACTTACCTACTACACACAGTTTATGACTTGCTAAGTAAGAGACCAGGTTTTTCTTCAAGTATGTGAACTGATATGCTGATTGTTAATTTTCTTTTCAGTGATTGAGTGCCTCCTCTTTCATTTCATTTGTTGTATTTAAGCCATCTTCTGATAAAGTACTTTTTGGTATCTACTTCTTTCTCCAGTAGGACTTTTATCAAGTGACTCTTCTATGTTGTTGCTGCCTCTTTCTCTCTTAGATTTAATAGGATTCCTTCTTCTCTTATTGCTGGACTCCTTGATCAACCCAAACTCTGCACTATTTTATATTTCTCTTCATTTTGACTAGGACTCTTTTGCAGGACTTCTTATTCCACTCAACTTCTGATGTGATAGATATTATCCATTTCTGTTTGTACGCAGAGACATCTTATCAATAACTTGTTTGTAGCTTAGCTTTGTTCACTTGGATAGACCAGCCTTTTCAATATGTTTCATTTACATGTCTATCATTAAAACTCCACATGTCCTAGCAAATTACCCTTTTTTGATGATGAAAAATATAGCAGCACAACATCACCTGACATAACCTTACTAAGAAATTTAAGTAAAAGAAGCAGAATGAAACACAGGTTAGTCCAATTGAGTTATAAACATTGCATAGCCTACTCTTCCCTCTTTTGACATCATAAAAAAGATGGCTTAACAAGTGAAAACGTTTAATAATTCATGTCCATTGAGGCTATCACTAAGAAAATCAAAATTCAGAATAATATAACATAAATGCAGTATGAGGCAACATGAGCAGAAAATAGTATAACAACCAAGTTCATTTCATTAAGTAGCAGATATAACTACATATACCAAAAACAACTAAAGAGAAAACAAGTTATCTAGAGAATAAAAAAGAGATAGTTCTAGGAGGTCAAACTAAGTAGAAGAGCTAAGTAAATCAAGAAGAGGAAAGAAGGGAGGTGATTTTCCTAATGACATCAGCATTCTCAACTCTTTTTTTTCCAATAGTGAAGTAAGGAAAGTAATTTGAGCTTAAAGAATCCTCTTTTCTTCTTCATGAGCAGCCTGTGCAGCCTCCAAAGTTGCCTGAGCAACTTTTACCTCAGCTTGTTTATCAGCTAGTGCATTTCTCAACCTTTGCATTGGATTATCAGCACTTCTCATGGAGGCAGGTAGCATCATGTGGTTCACAAGCCCTATAATATCCTTGGTAGTCTGTGAAGACCACACTTGGACAGAAACACCAAACTCTTCAAATATAGGTGTGAGCCAGAACTGATAAGGTAGAGCATATCTATTAATCTCCTTGAGGAGAACCCTTTGCATGTGCTTCAGGATCAGTCGACGCAAATCAATTCTCACCTCAGTGTCCAGTAGTTCCATGAGTGTAAGATCAAGAAAACTAGTCACACATCGTCTCTTCTTCCTAGGGATAATCATTTTGTGGACCAAATCAAACTAGAGTTGATGTAATAGGGACATCTCCCTCTTAAGGATTCTTATATGATGAAGAAATTTAGGATTTCCAAAAAACTTTCTACATATATCGAGAGAAGAGGAAAGATTATCCAGAGGTGGCCAAGCACCCTTAATATAGTGACCCCATCCCCAGAGGGAATATGTAAAATCCTAGCAATGTCAGCAAAATAAAGGTTCATGGAAACCTTTCTAACAGTAGTGTGTTACAATGAACCTGTTTTGGCCTTGGTCCTCCTTGGACATTATGCACATATGCCCAGGAAAATCACTGATATTGAGGGTGTCTATTATAAGGGTGCATAATATAAAGTGGGTATGAAGAATGAAAAATAAAAGAAAAAGAATGTATGGATGGGTATGATAGAAAAAGAAAAATAAATAGAAAAGAATAAAAAGAATAAATAAAATAAATCACACCCAACTTGACGGTGCAATAAAGAATAAAAAAGAGAAATAAGGGTGGAATAAAAAAGAAATTGGTTAAAGTGTGAACCCCAAGGTTAGTGTAGTTCCAAGGAGGCTTAGTCACTTTATATCCACATGTACCATACCAGCCTCCCCAAGCCTACATTACAAGCCAAATAAAGTCCTATAGTGATCCTAACTTGACTGTCCAAAAGCTAAGGTATAGAAAATAAGGGCAAACCTATGGTATTTGAAGCACATTGGTTGAGCTTCTCTTTTGAGTGTGACTGTCTCTTAACTCTACTTGCATTGACATGCTTATTTCATCCAAGTGAATGAGACTTCTTTGACTGTGAGGGAACATGAGTTGCATTACTAGTCACTTACTTATTCGGGTGGTGTATCTTGTATATATGCATAGTTGTCTATTACTAATGTAATTGTCATATCTTGATCCTATTGTGTCACATTGTTGTGCTTCATGTTTATACACAGTTGGTTTTACTTGATAAAATAGGAGCAGGTAACTTTGTTTGAGCTTTAAGTGATGATTGACTGTCATAGATAGCTTAGATTTTCCTAGTTAAGCACCGTGTTTTTGTTTTATTTTGTTGTGTTGCCAGAGGACATGCAAATATTCTAAGTTGAGGGTATTGATATGCTATATAAATATAAAACTTTCAATGGTTAAAACGATGAAAATATGTAAGTTTCTTAGGTTATTTTGTTAGATGTGATGTATTTTGGGTATGTCTTGCAGAAAATCAGGTTTTGGATGATAAACTGTAGAAAAAGATAAAAATTAAAGTTGTTGGCTACTTACCGAGGTTTCTTTGGGAGTATGAGCCACTTACCGAGTGTAGGTGATCAAAGTATGTATCAAAAGTTGAAGTTCAGTGACTTTGGAGCAGAAAAAAGACGACTGCACAATCCTATATCCACATACGGTCCATCTATGGCACATACGGTCCATATGTGACCCAGGATAGTGTAGAGATCACAAGTCTAGAGAGATTAGGATCATTACTTAATTACCGGAACTAATCCAAGTCCACATATGTCCCATATGTGGAACATATGGTCTATATATGGCCTAAGTAAGTGGCCACCAACCTCATTTTTCCTTTCATTGTTTGGAAGTTCAATTTTAGGGTTTCCTTGTGTACTATATATATACCCTTTTTGACATTTTGTAATGAGGTTACGCACTTCATAAACTCAATAATAGATATTTTAATTCTGAGATTTGAATTTTGTCTTGCCATACATGAGAGACTAAAACCCTTATGTAGGGTTGTGAGAATCCTGGCAGATTGATGTAATAGGGGAAGTGCTAAGTTGTTCTAAGTTGATACCCCTGCATGTATCGTATTATCTCCAATCAAATTGATGTTCTAGCGGTTGCAAATGTTAGGATCCCCTTAGATTATTGCTACTTACTCCAAAAGAGGAGTAGTGACCAGGAAAAGATAATTACAATAGTAATTTGAAGATTAATTATCGATCTCGGCTAAGTATTATCTAAGTAAAAATTTTATCTATCATCTAATAAATAGAGACTAAAAAGGTAATAGTCAATCGGGATCTAGGATAAAGGTTAGTAATGCGAAATCCTGAGACTCAAAAGGTAAAGGGTAAAATTCGTCAATGAGTCCATAAGACAGTTGATGGTACATAACTCCTCAAATTCTACATGCAAGTTATCAGGTTGGTTGTAAGATTCCACAAAGTTCTCTCGTAGTCTGAGCCTTAGAGCATGTCAAGTGAAGTATAAATCTGTCCCTAAAAGATTTAGACGTGACTTCCCAAGTGAGAAATATTTTTAAACAGTGTAGAATTTCAATAATATGGACTTTTTGTCATGTAGAGAATTATATAGACTTCCCTCCCTTCAGTGTTCATGTCGTGCGAGTGAGCATGAGATCAAGTTAAGCCTCAGTCTAATCCACCTCTTTCTTCCATTTACAAAGTATTCCTCCTCGCAGAGATAATGCCCATAGGGTTGATGACTAGCCACCTCAGCCCGTAGATCCTGAAAATGAGAATGTGTCACATGCTGAGTTTCGAGCAGCTTTCCAGGCGCTAGCCCAAGCTGTGATGACTAATGTTTAGGGTAGCCGTCAAGCTGCAGCCCTACCCACACAAGATGGGGATTCAACTGCAGCCAGGATCAGAAATTTCATGAGAATGAACCTGCCAGAGTTCTTCGGATTAGTAGCAGATGAGGACCCACAGCTATATCTTGAGGAAGTAAAAAAGATCACCCAGATTATACATATTTATGAGGAGGATAATGTAGAGTTAGCGTCCTATAAGCTGAAGGATATTGCTCATGATTGGGTAGTGTTGTGGAAAAGGAGTAGAAGGGAGGATCAGCTCCCGTGACCTGGCAAGTATTTCAGGATACCTTCTTAGATAGGTTTTTCCCGCTAGAGATGAAATAAGCTAAGGTAAAAGAGTTTATGAGCCTAAGACAAGGCTCTATGATAGTGAAGGAGTACTGTCTAAAGTTTAATCAGTTAGCTAAGTATACCGCCGAGTTAATAGTTGACCCTAGAGAGAGTATGAGTAAGTTTATGACTAGTGTATCCAGATTGGTGTTAAAGGAGTGTAGAACCGCTATGCTCAATAGAGACATGGATCTTGCTAGGTTGATGATGCATGCTCAGCAGATTGAGATAGATAGGGCAAAGAAAAGGGAGAGAGTGAGTAAGAAAGCCAGAACAGGTAGTTTTGGTTTCTCTCAGGTAGGGTCACAAGGTGGTAACCGTTCTCACCATAGTCAGAAGACTTCATTCCCAGCTCCATGCTTAGCTAGTGTGCCCACACCCAACTTCAGGGATGTCAGTTATGATGGGGCACCAGTCTCCAAAGCCCAGAGTAGTGTTAGAAGTGAGCGCACCTATCTGCTTTATGGAGAGTGTGGCAAGAACCACCTAGGTGTGTGCAGAGCTAACAGTATGTTTTGGGTGTGGTAAGCCAGGCCACAGGATGCGAGAGTGTAGAGTTCTCACTCAGAGGGGTAGATATTTGCATCATTAGAGTGCCACTCCTAGTACTACTAGCGGCCAGCGTCAGAATAGACTCTATGCGCTTCTGACTCACCATGATCAGGAAGGTTTACCTGGTATAGATTCAGGTATGTTATGAGTCTTTTATCTTCATAATTTGCATTGTTAGATATTTTGCTCCCATTTTTAGCTTATGTTTCAGCATGAGTCAGTTAGTAGAGCCAGCAAGTCAGTTTAGCAGTTAGACAGTCAGATTCGTATAATTTGTTATTTCATCTCTTCACCTGATCATCAAAAACCTCTGACATATAAATATTCCAAGATAGAGTATCCTAGTAGCTGTGAGTATAACTCAGCTCCTGTATTATGTATTAGTTTCAGATCTTAGATGACCAATCATGACCCAGCTTGTAGGTGCCCCATGCACCGCCCCAGTATTTCAGCAAAGTGTTCTTAAAGGGGCATAGAGTCCCAAGGGGGAGATACCCCACAATTTTTTGATGCTTTCATGTCCTTAGACTCATTCAGTTGCATGTTCATACTCTCTTTATGAAGTTAATACCGGTTATCATTGCATAGCCTGTCATGCTTTCAAGAGTTAGTTCAGTCAGACATTAATTCATTAGATATGCATGTTCAATAGAAAAAGTTCAGCTTTTCAGTGTATTCAGTCATGCATTCATGACGACAACTCAATTACGCATCCATAAATTAGATAAGCATATCTATTATGAGAATTCATCTTATGAGTAGCTTCAGTCGTGTATTCTATGCATCAGATATGGATGTCTAGTATGAGAACTCAGAGTATCAGTAGTTCAAGTTGCATCGTAAGGTTTCAGATGTTCTCATTCCTTGAATAAGTTTAGTTGATCTGTATTCTTAGCCTATTAAGCGACATTCAAGGATGAATGTTCTCAAGGGGCGAGATATTGTAATACCTCGCAAAGTTCTCTCGTAGTCTGAGCCTTAGAGCGTGTCAAGTAAAGTATAAATCCATCCCTAAAAGATTTAGAAGTGACTTCCCAAGTGAGAAATATTTTTAAACCATGTAGAATTTCCCTAATATCGAGTTTTTGTCATGTAGAGAATTGAATGAACTTTTCGTCGATACCAATTTCGTCAAAATTCGACATCGAACAAGGAAATTATGGCCGTTTTACAGAGAGCAGTTTGAATCGCCCAAGTTCGATGGAGAGGTCTGACGGACTGTCTAGCTAGCGACGGACCGTCCCACCCCACCATCGCATCAATGCAGTAAGTCCACTCTCTGGTTGAGTGCGACAGAGAGGTCTGAAGGACCGTCAAGCTACTGAGGGACCTTCGCACCCCACCGTCGCACCAAGGCAGTAAGTCCCAGTTTTGGGATAGTATGATGGTCAATCCGACGGACCGTCGATCCAGTGATGGACTGTTGCTCCCCACTGTCGCATGTCTTGATAAAAAATTTTAAGTCAATTTTAAAAAGGGCTTTTTAGTCTTTTCCCACTCTTTTAACCCTTATATATATCATGAACGAAGCTGAGGGCTTCATTCTTCATCTTCAACATCAAAATTAGGGTTTCCTACAAAATCCAAACCCTTCTTCAAGAAATTAATAAATCAAGAATCTCTCCAAGAGCCTTCAAGATAGAGTTTCCTAAAGTATGCAGATGTTGATTCTTGGGTCCCTTCTACCCAAGAAGTTCAAGAATCATTTTCTAAATTCAAAGATCTTATGTTTGTGAGTTTTCATGATTCATGTGAATTGAAATTAAAGTTCATGCTATTATTGAGTATTTAATTCGTGTTTGTTTCAAGGTTTCAAGCTTTGGCCTTAGTATGTGATATTCATGTGGTGTTCATGATAAACCCTCTTCAAGTTGCTTGTTAAGTGATGTGTTTATGTCAATTAAGTGTAGAAATTGTTGAATAAGCAAAGCATGCTCCTCATATGTTTGACAAAATACTTATGTGAAGAAATTAGAGTCATTATAGCATGTTGACTAGAAATCCCCAATTGTGTGTAAGCTCATGCATTCCAAGTGTTTGTTGAAAAGCCTTAGTGAATGAATTATGACATGTTAGCATGAAATTCCCCAATTATGTGTTCTTTAATGCATGCTAAGAGTTTGATGCAAAACCTTATTGAATGGAGTATGAGCCAATAGCATGTCTCCCTATGTTATCACACGTTTATGGTTTCTAAATACTTAAAGAGATGCTTTAGTGATTGTGGTGGTGAATGAATGTCCATGGTTATGATTCCTCAAGAATGATTATGTTTTACTTTTATGTTATCGAGTCCTGGAGGTATTTACACCCGATAATTTAGCTGCTGTCTAGAGCCAGTGTCAGTTTTCACAATAATCTCAGTGAAGTCGTGATTCTTAGAACTTAGTGAGTTGCAGACCTCAGTGAGTTGCAGAACTCAGAACTCTTAGACAGTTAGAGAACTTAAGAAACCTCAGTAATCTTAGTATCATTAGCATTCTAGCCTCGGTTTAGTACTCAACTCAGACCTCAGTAGTAGTCAAGTAATCTATTCAGAGCTCAGTATCATTCAGCCAGATAACGAGATTCAGTAGCATTCCGTCAGATAACGAAACCAAGTGAATTCAGCTTAAATTAGTCAGATCAGTCAAGAAATATGATCATTAACAGATTCACCTTAGTTTAAGTTCAATTAAGAATAAGTTCAGAGTCCTTCAATTAGAAGTTGGAGCTAGCACCGAGTGAGTGTAGGGATGACGACTTTCCTGTTAGAGAGGCAGAGTCGTTACCAGCAATCCCTAAACTCTAGAACTGCATAGTCAGCGCAGGACCAGGAGTTACCCGTTAGATAACGGCTTGACTATCATATTGCCTTAGGCTTGACTTCCTGTTCAGGGTCACCCGTCAGAGAGGCTTGACCAGAGTAGAGATTTTTACCCATGGCACGGTATTGACACCCTTCCAGATGCGGTTACAGGTTGGACCCCATCAGTGCAGATTTGGGGCATGTTGGTTAAGTGAGAACCCCCACAGTTGCAGTTTCAGTATCAGTCTTCAGAGTAGAATTCATAAATCAGGACTGTCAGATATAGTCAACTATATCATTCAAGTACTCAAATAGTTCCATAGATTCATGGACCACCCACTAGATAGTCCTGGTCTCTCATAAAATTATTCAGTATCAGTGCTACAGATTCAGAGATCACCCGTTAGATAGGCCTGATCTTAGTCTCAGATTCAGTTAAGTGCTTAGTTTATGATTCAGTTAAGTATTCTCATTATCAGATTCAGAGATCACCCATTAGATAGGCCTAATCTCAGACTCAGTTAACTATTCTCATTATCAGATTCTGATATCTTCCACTAAATAGGTCTGATCTCAGATATAATTATTTCTTATTATTGGTAGTAGATTCAGAGATCATCCGTTATAGAGGTTTGATCCTAGATTTATTTAATAAATAGTAGCAAGCTCAGAATTCAATTATTGATATGAGTAAATTTCAGTTAATCAGCCTCAGTATCATCAGTTTCTGAGATCACTCACTAGATAGGACTGATCTCAACCTCTGTACTCAGTTATCAATATCAGAAGATTCAGTTACTCAGTGTCACAGTATTATTAGTGAGTTCAGATGTTAGTAAAGCAATATCTGAGAGTCAGTATTTAGAGTCACGATAATTTCAGTTATGGTTTGTGCATTTATGTCCTCATTCATTACTTTTATAATTATTAAGTTAAGTAATTATTCATGCATATGCCCTTGCATTTAGCCTTACCTCATCTTGCATACTCAGTACATTCCCTAGTATTGACGCATTTGCGCTATGGTGTTTTACTTTACACTATAGGTTCAGAGGCACGAGATCCTGAGTACCCTTAGCAGCTCAGTCCTATTCAGCAGTAGTAGACGTAGCAGTGATTCTTCTTCATTCGGGGATGATCCTCATTTTATTATCGCATCAGATTTTATTTATTTTCAATAGACGGAGTTAGTTGGGAACATGTCTCATTAACTCCACAGTTCATACATTATAGAGGCTTTTCGGATAGATGTATTAGAATTCAATTTTCAGTTTTGAGTAATTTTAGATATTTGAACCTTATGGCAAACTTTTGCCAGTCTTCAGCATTTATTTTAGTATATTATGCAACGTTCAGGTACAGATATTAGTAGAGGATTAGCTTGTGGTCCTTTAGGATCATGAGCACCATGTGGCATTTCAGTTATAGAAAATCGGGGCATTACATTGGCTCAACAAAGCACTATAAGCTTTCTGAGTTAAGAATCAGGGGGAACACGATCCTAGTGTTTATATATGAGAGAATACAACCAGAGTTAATATTTGCTACTTATTTGAGATTGTCACTACAAACGCCCATTTACTTTTCCATTTCTGCCCTTTTATTGCAGCAAGTAAGATCCATAATTCCATGAAGTCCCTTGGGTTCGACCCCAACATGAGTTGGGTTATTATATTTTGACAATGATTGAAATAGCCTTTTAGAGAGGTGTAGTTTGGGCACGATCAATAAGCATGCAGGTGAAACTCATCAAGTTTAAGAAATTGAAAAAACATATTTTTCCTACTATCACTAGGTCAAAATTCAATTTCTTCACCACCTAATGCGTCTGATGCTCAAGCTCCATCGACAAGTGATAAGCTTTCTCATATATCAAATTAAATGGTAAGGTCCTGGTGGGCATTTTGCAATTTGTTCCACATATCATAGTGTATCATCAAATTTAATTGACCAATCCATGCATTGAGTATTCAATAACTTTTGAAGAATCTCATTGATTTCATGGTTGGACATTTCAACTTGGCCGTTTGTCTGCGGATGGTATGTTTTTGCTACTTTATGCCTTATCCCATACTTTTCTAGCTAGTTCTTGAACCAATAGTTCATAAAATAAGATCCACCATCACTGATGATTGCCCTATGATAGCAACGGAACATCAAATATACAAAAATAGTTCCCAAACTAGAAGAAACTGATGACCAAATAAGAACAAGCCTCGGCCAACAACAACAACAACACAACAACGAGATGAAAACAAGGTGTATTTCACACCAAAACAGCCTAAACCAGATGAACATAAGATGGTTAGAGCAATAATAATAAAATAACTACAATGCACGATTTTAATAGAATAAGAACAACTACACATTTACAAGAACTGTAAGGATAGATAGTGAGACATTAATCCTTACAAGAACTAAGAACCTAAGTGTATGTCAAACACTAAGACCCTTAATACATGTAAAAGCAACCCCAACACTATTATCATGGCTCAAGAGGGCGTTAGCCACTCGAGCACCAAGGTTACTAACCAAGTTTTGTAATACTAATGATTTCACACTAGGATCACCCTCATTTCGGTTTGGTGGCTTTCCAAGCCCTACAACTAAGGTGGTACACTCCTCATACTAGAGATAGTTTGTTTCAAGTGTTACCACTTTCAATATCTTCAAACAACTAAAGAAATAAAGACCTAATACTAACCTATTTATAGACTTATTACAATATAAGTGAAATGTCCAAAAATCCCTTAATGAAGGAAAGAAAAAAGGCGCCTATGGAGTGTATGTAGGGGAGGATTTGGTATGTCCAAATCCCTCTTCACACTTCAACTTGTACACTCCCTTGGATTGATTCCATGCATGCTTACGTACGTCCATCTTCATGATCGTGCCCGTATCATCCTCTCCATCTTAAGAGGAATTTGACCTCAAATTCACGACTTCTTATCTTTTAATTTTGGATGTCACATGCATCATAATATGGCCAAACATCTTCACCACCAACTTTATTTTGCACTTCGGCTTCCTCTCCATCTTGAGATTTTCCCTCAATCTCATCTACATCAATTCCTATATCTTCACTTGGTGGTGGGTTCTTTGTTGATCCCTGCATCTTTCCCTCAACTCTTCTTCCATTTTATAAGCATTATTGTATACTCCATGTCCTTCATGCTCCTTTCCACCATATTCCACGTGCCGATTTTGGAGAAGTAGAGCTTTGGTTAAGAGGATTTATTTGGTGAAGTGGACCTTCGATTGTGGAGCTTGGAAAGGACAGATTTAATTTGGTGGAGGGTTGACACCTTTGGTTAAGTGCAACTGGGATGAGAGGGTTCATATTTAGTAGAGTCGTTTGGCTTCCAAGTCCTTTTTATTGAAATTGATCAATTTGTGTGTGTGGGGGGTAGGGTGGGGGGTGGCCTACTTATATCTCAATTTTAAGGGTAATTGAGAGCTTGGCTTATGGAATTTTGTATTGGTCTCGGAGGATTGATCATTGGATGTAAAGTTGTAAGATTAGAAGCATGAGAGTTCCTTCGGCTCTCTATATAATCCAATCTCTCACCCATAGTCGACATCTGACCTTTCACCGATGCCATGTCCAAGTTGAAATTTTCAATACCCGCATTCACTCTAGCAATATCATGGGACATGGCTTCAAGACGAGCCAATATAATATTAGTGACATTGTTGTCCACCGTAGCCAAGAAGTCAACTACAAAACACAAACAAGTTAGCTGTACAAAATAGGTGACGTAGCAGACCTTGATTGTTTGTGGTTTTTGAAGAGTTCCTGTTACAACTTTCAATATCTTCAAAAAACTAAAGAAATAAAGACCTAATAATAGACTATTGATAGACTTATTATAACATAAGTGAAATATCCAAAAAACCCTTAATGAAGGGAAGACAAAAGGAGCCTATGGAGTATATGTAGGGGAAAATTTGGTGTGTCCAAATACCTCTTCACACTTCAACTTGTACACTCTCCCGGCTTGGTTCCATGCATGATCACATACGTTCATCTTTATGATCATGCCCGTATTAGCCTAGGGGTTCTAAATGGCAAGAAAATATTCTTCTTCACAAACTTTATCACTACCATTGAATCATTTGAAGGAACAGATATAGACTCTACCTACTTAGACATATAATCAATCGCAACAAAAACATACAGATTACCATATGAAGGTGGAAACAAACCCTTGACTTCTATTCCTCGAACATAAAAAATCTCCACCTTGAGAATTTTATTCAAAGGCGTTTCATGGAATTTGGATGTACTTTCCACTCTTTGACACTGGTCATATTCTTTAACAAAATCAAAGGCATATTTAAACAAAGTAGGCCAAAAGAATCCTAATTACAATATCTTATGTGTTGTACGTTCTCTTCCATGATGACCTCCATATACTGAGTGAAAACTTTCAAGCACTTTTCTAGCATGAAACTCTGGCACACACCTTCGAACAACTCAATCGGCACCCTGCTTGAACAAATATGGCTTATCCCACACATATGAGGAATCATGGTACAACTTCTTCTTTTGCTGGCTCATCATTTTAGGGGGATACACATTCTCATCAATAAGTTCACTCTTTCTACATACCACAGGAGCTCTACAATAATCAGTGCCATCAGTTATTCATCTTGGAACTCTTCCTGAATATGTCCATCTTGAATTTAATGAGACCGATTCTCAAGCTGTGATAAGTGATCTGCCATTTAATTCTCTACCCCTTTTCTATCTCGAACTTCTAGATCAAAATATTGCTCAACAAAATTCATCTGATGAGTCTTATTTTTTAGTTTTCTTACTAAATAAGTACCTGACTGCAGCATGATCAGTATGGACTATTACCTTTGTCCCCACTACATAGGCTCTAAACTTGTAAAAAGTATACACTTGTCCCCACTAGATAGGTTCTGAACTTGTCAAAAACAGGCACTGGGGACAACATCTAATTTTCATTGACAGTTTAATTAATTCGGGCATCATCTAATATATTTCTAGCATAGTATATGGAATGAAAAATGTTCTCTTTTAACTGACCCAATATTTCTCCTGTGGCTATATCGCTTGCATCACACATCAACTCAAAAGGGAGATCCTAATCAGGAGCTATCAAAATAGGAACCTCTGTCATCTACCTCTTCAACTCCTTCAATGCTTTGACAATCAACCCCAAACATGAACTTCACCTCTTTTTCAATCAACTTACACATCGGTCTCCTTTGAGAAATCCTTAATGCATCTCCGATAAAATCTAGCATGGTCTAGGGAACTGTGCACTTCTTTGACTGACATTAGGAGTGTTAAGTTCTCTATAACCTCCAGCTTTGCTAGGTCTACCTTCAATCCTTTTTGCGACACTTTATAGACAAGGACAATGCATTCCTTGTCTAGAAAATGACATTTTTTTGGTTTAGCACTATATTTGTTTCCTTCGTCTTGCTAGGACTTTTTAAAAATTATGCAAACACATTTTAAACAAGTTAATAAAGATTGAGAAATCATCCATAAATACCTCAAATAAGTCGTCCACCATGTCGTAAAGTATGGCCATCATGCACCTTTGTTATGTGGCTGGTGCATTGCATAATCCCAAGGGCATGCTCCTAAAAACGTACGTCCCATTAGTTCATGAACACAAATAATGTTCAATAAAAAGAATATATATGAAATGTAGCTCACAAAATAGATGGAAGTATGGAAAATAATTAGCACTTTGACGTATAAATATGCCCAAGATCAAAAACCCTAGCTTTGCATTATTCGAGGATAAACAGTTTATAAATTGGTATATAATATAACGACCCAAATTATTGATATGTAAGAAAATGCCTTAAAAATAATTTATGATAAATAATATACTCAACTTGAATTAAAAAAAACAAACAAAAAGGTAAAATGAGGCCCAAAGGGACTGAACCAAAAGTCCCAAAAGAAGCTGGGCAAGTTGGCAGCCTACCGTGAGAAAAGTTTGAAAATGTCCTCTTCTAATATTTTACTAAGTCACCCCTTTCCTAAAAGCGCTCTGAAAACCCCCTGCTTCCCCAACCATGAGAGTTTGGAGACCACAATTCATGAGAGCTATTTTGAGGCACACCCGGTGGGAACCCATATTGGAAGGCACTTAGCACTAGCAGAATAACTCTCTCCTATCAATATCATCCAGATTTGACTACGGAATAGGTTATGGTATATTTATTGTCGAGATTTGGGCTAGATTTAATTAATGTTAATGGTAATGTCAGGTGTTATCATGCATTAGGCCTTCGAGCATAGTGATTGGAAGGACAAAAATGATGGAAACCCTATTAGGCTTTAATATTGTGGTTGATTACTATTGCACCCTATTATGTGATGATTGTTAGGTTGAAACTTGTGACAATCATGATTATCTAAGCAAATACTACTGCTCAAAAGCCGCGTAGGTTAAGTATGCGGTAAAGGGAGAGCAATATTAAGCTAAGGAGTGATAGAGGATGCTTATGGTAAACTAGATTGTTACATCTTGCATTGAAGAAGGTTAATAAAATATAATTAAGAAGTAGAGGTTAAAGGTGACCTTAGAGAGAGTTTACGTGACCTATGAGCGTACTTAAGTGGGCGAGAGCTATTGAATGATCGGGGCAGGGTTGTAAGGCCAAGTGTGAGAATTCTAAAACAAACATTTAGGAAGGAGATAGATATTATGTTAGAAACATGAATGAGAGCCATGAATAAACAAGACGAGTAACCACATTTAGGTGTAAATCCTCAGTTGGGTGGTAGGTATAGAGTGAAAAACTTAATAACGAATGTTATTTATTTCTAATCCTGGTGAGCCAACGATGTCTATTAGTACATGCAGTTGTATAGATGCTACACTAGTTATATCTCCAATCGGGATAATAGCCATGGTGAAGGTCAATTGGGGTTTCTATAGCAGCGACAGTGATCATTCAACAACAACTCATCCTCTCTCTATTCTACATGGATGTTGTGTCATAGACTCACCTATACCTTATCTATTGTGCTCTTGTACCGGTTTAGACAAGTTTCTAGAATTCATTATTGGTTATTTTTTAGGACTGGGCATAAAATACCAAAAACTGAATTACCGAACCAAATCGAAAAATTAGGTAATTGGAATTTGATAATTCGGTATTTGGGAGTAAAATTTTAATATTTCGATATTCGAAATTGAATTTGATAAAAGATATTAATACTGTTTGGTATCCGATATTTACCGACTATCAATATATATATATATATATTTATATATATATGTCTAACCAACTTAATAGACAATAGTATTAGTCAATCCCAAAGAATCTCTTGGATCTTGGTAATATATTCGTAAAAAGCAAAAAAAGGAATAATAAATAGGGTTTATATTAAATATGTTCTTTTAAGTTTAAACGTACATTTGGACATTTTCAACCTTAATATGGTATTATCAAAAATCATACTGAATCGAAGTTTAATTTATCAATTACCGAACCGATATTTATAAGTATGGTATGTGGTATCTACTTTCAAATATCGATTACCAAATTATTGAATCCGAAATTTGAGAATACCGAACCAAATATCGAACACCCACCCTTATTATTTTCTACATCACTATTACACATTCAATATATTAAATTGGATATGTACGTTGATTTTAACATGATAAATAGATTGAACGCGCAACTCTAAGTTAGTAAATTAATTATATCGTTGCAAATGAATGGTCCACATTAGACGAATGGTAGATTAAGTAATTTTAAATTATTTTAATGGAAAGGACTTAAAATATCCTGAACTATAATTTTTTGGTTCAATATTCTGAAAAACTATCATTCACTTATGTGTGTGGGTCGTTATAAATAAAGATAAATTTGAGCAAAAAAGTTACTATCATGGGCATTTTTTACCCGAAAAATTATTTTCATGAGCATTTTTAGCTTGAAAGGTAAAATGTCAATATTCTACGAGACCTCATAGTTCAGGTTCATTTAGAATCTTCTCCATTAATTATTTATCAGAATAAAACGAAATTGTATGCAAAATTATGGCTAATTGATTTCATACTCTACATTTCCTTTTGGACAATTAATTCATCTAGATTTGCTGGTCATTTAAAGAAAAAATTATTTATGGAAAAGCATAGTTGGGAAAAAATAGAGTAGTCACCTAAAATTAAAAGGGATAACTACATAGTATAGTAAACATAAACTCTTAATTACCCTATTTATCCTAAGTTTCAATTAATTACAATTCATAGCCCCTCTTACCTATTAATTATTTTTAATTACAATTCATTATCTCTCTCATGTATTTTCTCTCTTTTTTTATTTTCTATTATTCTCTTTTGTTTTTTTTTCCTTTTCTAATTTTTTTCCTTTTTTTTTGTTGTTTTCTTTTTTCTTTTTTCACTTTTTCATTTTTTTCTTTTTCTCTTTTCCTTTTCATTTTTTCTCCTATTTTCTTCTTTTTTCTTTTTGGATTTTTTCTCTATTTTCTATTACTATCCTTTTTTGTATTTTTTTCTCCATTTTTTCCTCCCCTTTTTTCTCTCATTTTTTTTTCATTTTTTTTCTTTTTTTCTTTTCAAATTTTCTCCTTCTTTTTAGTTGTGCGAACTGGCAAAAATAAATACAAGTGCAAACTATAAATGCAAATACAAATGCGAACTATAACATACAACTACAAGTGTAAACTATAAAACACAAATACAAATGCGAACTATAACATATAAATACAAATGTGAACTATAAAATACAAATACAAATGAGAGCATATAAATACAAGTGTGAACTATCATTTGTATTTTTTTAATTATTGAAAAGGAACGATTGATTTCCTTTATACGAATACTTGTTTGTATTTATTGAAACGAGCTGTATTTATTGATACAAATAAATACAACTCAATTTTTTATACAAATACAATATATACAAATATATATTGTATTTGTATTTGTAAAAGCATTTGTTTCATTTGTTTGGCATTGTATTTGTATCAAGTGATATTTGTTTATTTACAAATATGAATGATAATTTTGATATACAAATACAAAATAGTACATTTGTATCAAATGATATATTACATATTTATATATTTTAGAATCAAGAAAATATAATTAATGCATTTACTTATTTGCATACAAATACAAATGATAAATTGTATATAGTCACGGCTAAATGCAATATGCAATCAAGTATAAATACAAAATAATTTCTTAAAAATAAAAAAGTATCGACGAAAATAAAATACAAATACAAGTATAATCCAAATATAATCTAAATATACAAATACAATAAAACAATAATATAAATATAATCCAATATAATATACAGTCAATTATAAAATACAAATACAAAATGGTTCTTTAAAACACAAGTGCGAATTATATAAAATATGAATGATCACGCAAACTAATAAATACAAATAAAAGTAAGAACTATTAAATATAAATACAAATGCGTACAATAAAATATAAATACAAGTGTAAAATCTAAAATATAAATACAAGTACAATTGTATCAATGAATACAAAAATATAAATGACGGTGTGACTACAAATACGATAAACAATTGTGATATTTATGTTATCATTCATGAATTGTGTTCGACTATTCATATTTTTCAAAAATACAAAATATACAAAATAGAAAAAAAAATGATAAAGAATATAAGTATAAAAAAGAAATAAAAATAAAAGAAGAAAAGAAAAGAAGAAAGAGAAATAGAAGTTAGACATTTAAAAAATTAAAAAAAAAAGAATAAAAATAGGAAAAAATATAAAAAGAGAAGAAGAAAAAATGGAAAAAATATGAAAAAGAAAAAAATATAAAAAATAAAAAAAGATAATGATATTGTTAGGAAAGAAAATATTCAGTTCAACGAGATAAGCTTGATTGAGTTTTTTTCTTTTTAAAAATATTGAATTTCATTTTTGGCACGACTAAATAGAGATTGTATTCATATTTTATATGAATATATATTATCTGTAAAATCGAATACAATGGACGTAAATCAAATACAACAGCTATAAATGGTAATTATGTAAAATAAGACAACGGAAGGTGGGTTTTATAACAAAGTACTGCTATATTTGAAAAATCTCAAATTAAAATAAGATAAAACTTGATCCTATAATCTGTACAATTAATTCATCTAGAATCCATCACCCTTTATTTTGAAATATAGACCGTATAGTGTCAACATGATTTCACCTTAAAACATTGCATTTAATCATGCTAGAATCTTAGTATGTAAGCATCATATCGTGTGCAACACACTTGCAAAACAATGTCCTAATGGTGATGCTAAGATCCACGTAACAGATATCGTCTCATCATTAGAGAGTTTTGATGCGCCCAAATTACAACTCTCATTAGAAAGCGTAAGCGATCATCGTCAAATATAGAACCCAACTAGGTTGGGGTCAAATCCCATAGGGAATACTGTGCTAGTTAAGTCTTAAGATTATTAATGGACTATTGATTGAAGGTTCTGAAGTAAAGGGGGTTTTGATTTGTTAACAAGTATTTGTTCCAACTAATGATTGTTATTGCGGGTTTAATTCAATGAGATTTAGACAGACTAAGATTATGTTTGATAACGCTCAAACTACACCTCTCTAACGAGAATGTAAGCGATCGTTGTCAATATATAACCCAACTAGGTTGGGGTCGAATCCCACAGGAAATATAGTGTGAACTTAAGTCACTTGCGATTTAATCAACTGATAGTTGAATGTTTCCTGAAATGGGGATTTTAAGTTTAACAAATAATTGTTGGTACTTTAGTTTCAGTGTTTGTAATCAAGTGTTTATGTTCAAACCAGAATTATGTTCACTAGGGGTTTTGGTACTTGACAGATGCTAATAGTGGTTCAAGATTCTCACAGTAGGTAGGACAACAGGTTATCTTTATCGAAGTTATGCCTAAATGTCTCTCGACCTACTTAAGCATTTAATTACCTAATCCTCTCAGACTTAGCGAATTTATATTCATTGAACAGACTTTACCTCAGGTTAATCAACCTTGTTACAACGTCAATTATTAAATGAAAGGTTGGTAGCTTCCAAGTCCCCGTTGATAGTTCACTTCCTACTATAATTGATTTCTTTCTCAAGCAAATCAAAGAAGGTGTTATCTATTTTTTGCAACCAATAAACGATAATTAAAACCTCATAATTATCAAGAAGTCCTATTACCTTTCGAATCTTGAAGACTTAGCACCTTATCAAGAATTAACCCTAGATCCCATAATTCAGGTTAAAGGAATTTAGCCACTCATAATGTAATAATCGAAACAACTAGTTGTATTCATGATTTGAAAGATGAACTTACCACAAGATGAATAGTAACTAGTGATTCTCAGATTAGATCACAATAGAAATCCCCAAAATATTGAAAAAATCTCCTTAAAGTAATTGTTTTTCAAGCCAAGAAACTAGAGAGAGAAAATAACAAAAATATGTGTCTCAAACTTATGTTAGAAACTCCACTAGAAAATCCTAAACAATGCTTTAAATAGTTTACCCTAATTATGGAAACAAAATCATAAAGTTCATAAATTCTTCGGACAGGTGACGCTATCCGTGATGCCTTATCAGGAGGCTGACGACTTATCACAAATGTCGTCAGCTCCTCTTTGATTTTGATATTCGTTTCCTTAGGTTGACGACGAACTGTGATGGCCTATCAACTCCTTGACGACTTATCACGAATATCGTCAAGTCTCTACCTCAGCTCTCATGTTCTGCCTTAGGCTGACGACAACTTTGATGACCTATCAGCTCCTTGATGGCTTATCACAAAATGTCGTCACAACTCTCAACTAAGGTCCATTCTTTGTCAAAGGCTGACGATGAAGCTGATAACTTATCACAGGGCTGACAACTTATTGGGAATGTCGTCAATCACACTTCTCTTCTATTTGCTTCAGATTTCAACTCTTTTGCTCCCATCCTTGTTGGTTCTCTAGCATCTTAGCTTCTACTTCAAAATCAAACATAAAATAATAAAAAATGACAAAAATTGCTTAAGACTTTGCAATTATTCTCAGTTAAAAGCCTCAAATGTGTTAGCATCAGCTCACACATCAACACCTTCAACTTAAAATAATTGCTTATCCTCAAGAAACTCAAACACAACTAAGAGAATACAAAGTACATTTGGCAGTCAATCATCTATATCATCTCAAACATCTTCACCATCTCTAAGGTCAGTCAATTCAAGAACAATTATGTATATTATTTAAGAACAACAACGTAACACACAAAAATCAAGATATGACATCAACTCAGCAACACAACCATGGATGTATCAAGTTTACACTATCCAAACAAGTTAGTAACTAGCAATGTAACCAGTGTGCCCTTACTACAAAGAGATTCCCCTTTTCTTATATCAGACATCACATATATAACCATAGGAACAATCATAAAACACTCACTCTCAGAATGAAGTTCTAATGAATGTATGCTGAATACCATAGGTTTGCCCTTATTTTCATTACCCAGATCTTCAGATAGGTCATCTAAGATCACTATAGGTCTTCTCTTTGGCTTGTAATGTAGGCTAGGGGCTTGTATGATACTCGATGAGATTTAAAGTGACTACGCCTCCTTGATATTGCACTAGCTTTTGGGGTCTCACTCATTAGCCTTTTGTACTGTTCTCCTTTCTCGATCACACTTATTCAGGATGGGTGCGATCTTTTCTACAATCACCCTTTTTTTTCACAACTTTTCTTTTTCTTGCTCTTTTCAATCGTACCCAACCTTTTTTATTCTTTCCTATTATTCTACCTATCTTCATACTTATTTGACATCATGCACCCCGATGATAGCCACCCTCAACTTGTAACTCCCCGTAAGATTCGTGCAATGCGTTGTCCCTTGATAGCATGTGCATGGAATAAGAAATTGAAAAAAAATTAATTTTAAGTGTCAAAGATACAGCCTCATTTTTAGCTCTTAATCTTTGGGAATTTTATTTTTGACCTTTCCGACCTCTTTTTTTAGATTTTATTATTGCGTTGGGATGTAGCAAGGTTGTGGTATGTCTCGGGTGAGTTTCAGAATTTTTAGATGAGCCTAAGGAAACGTTTGGGTGTCAATTCCAGTAGCATTGGGCGATTAGCCCGTGCCGCTTGGTAGATCGCAGGGCTATGTTAGGATTAAGGGGGCGATATAGTAGGCGCCGCTCGTTGGATCGCACGCTATAGACCAGGCGCCGCCCGGTGAACTCCACCGCTCTAGGCCAAGCGACGCCTGTCTAATCGCGTCAGGCCAAATTTCAGCATTTTCCATCAGTTTCATTAATGGCATTTGGGTTATTTTTGCTACCCTTCATTTCTCTAACACGAGATTTAATCCCTAGAGAGCCAAAATACATCCATATTCATCAAATTCTCTCAAGAACACTTACTAGGGTTTCAAAATAAAAACCTAAGTAGTTCAAGATTCAACCGTAGATTTTCGAAGTTGATCGCATATTTGGAATCCCCAGGTCATAGGCTTCAATAAGCACCTATTGTCTTCCTAATTCAAGGTACGCGGGGTTTTCCTAAAATCTCATGGGCATAGAAATCATGTTTTAAGAATGGGGTTTTGAAGTTTATGAATATAATTATGTTTTAAAAGTTTTGACGGTATTGTATTGGTTTTTAGACCTTTCCCCCAAATTGATTTGAAATTATGTATATATATACGTATGTGTTCAAGAATGGTTATTCAATTAAGAGCATGAATTATAATGAATCCCTCTCTTGTTATGAGTTTTCCCATCTTCGTAAGATATAAATTATTTTGAATGCGTTTTGAAGAGAATGATATGAAATACTTTGACTTTTGCTATGTTTTGAATATGATTTTTGAATGAAAGAGAGGATTGTGAATGTTGAATATACATATAATGAAAGAGTGCATGGTTTTGCCAAAAACACATGACCACCATATGTTTGATGAAAGTTTTTGCATAGTTTTGACTTGAGTTTCGAAACATGAAATCTTTTATACAAATTACATATTTTGGGTGGTCTGAAACTACATTTTTATGAAAGATCATGCTTATTGCAGTATGGGTCAGAAATAGACCTTGCAAGTCTTGGTGTGACGACACCAACTCAGAAAATTCCATGATAAATTTAGAACATAATAGAATGCATATTTGAAATCAAATTTACAGATTTTGTGATTAGAATGTTGGATGGTTAGAAATGGTAAAAAATTGGGCAGAAAGAGATGTTAGGTGATTCCCCGAAGAAGGCATGAGTCCAGATACTTATTGCTCGAAACCGTGATTTAACGATCTGGGTATATCTCATATTATGTTGGCCTAGAGTCATGTGGCATATCAGAATTAGAGACTCCAACCCTTGCGGCACACTCGGGTTGGAGGCTTCCCCGCTGAGCCAATAGTGGATTTCATATAGCTCGTGGAATATACAAAAATATAGGGGAGTGCCACCTAACTCAGAAGTAATACAAAGATCAGAAACTGTTTTGACAAGAATGATTTATGATCACTCGAATGATACCCATGTGTTTCAAGAAACTATTTTATGCATGATGTTTGATGAAAATTTGCTCTCACCAATTATATATGTATGTTCAAGTACTCTATTTTGGATTGCTTCGCGTGCCAGTACTTTTGTGCTGACCCCCTTACTCCCTCTAGGTTCTGAGGCACAGTTTAGAGGTTCAGATAAATAGTAGATATTTTAGATCGCAGATCAGATTGTGCAGTGGTGAGCCTTTTATGATCCAGAAGGCCTGTTTTTTTTCCAGATAATTATCTTTAGTTATGTTTTGGTCTACTGGGGGCCTTGTCCCAGTTTTCAAATAATTTGTTTAGTTCATAGTAGAGATTTCGCAGACTGAGTCAGACATTATTATTCAGATATATTTTGGTTTTCAGCTTTCGGTATTATGATCACATTTAGATTGACCATGTCTTTGTATTAGATTTCTATTTCTGCATTATCTTTTATTATATAAATGTTGTGCCTGATTACCAGATAGAGAAAGGTGTTCCGACCCTTCATGGTTTGGAATGCTCGTCATAGCCAGGCCCCCGGTTTGGGTCATGACAAACTTGGTATCAGGGCATGGTTCATGGTCCCAGGTTATCTATGAAATTGCGTTGGGTAGAGTCTTATTTATGGGTGTGTAGCGCGCCACACTTATAAGGAGGAGGCTACTAGGCGTTTAGGAAATATTTCTCTTCTTTGTGATTTAGTTTGTCTTTTGGCGTCAAGTTTTTTTCCTAATCAGTGATCTTTTGTCTTACAGAAATAATAGTCATGCCTCCTCGTTGAAATAATAATCAGAGTGATTAGAATGATGAAGTTCGTCCCACTCATGGGATAACGACACGTAACAGAGTTCCCACTCCAGATCCTATCCCTACTTTGGGAGTTCCTCCAGTCCTGACTAGTCCACCTCAAGCTCCACGGACCAATATGAATCGTCCCCCAACTTCTCAGGGGAATGTATCAAACGTAGAGTTAAGGAAATTTATTCACATGCTAGCACAGTTGGTGGCTGTGAAAGCTCAGTGGTTAGAAGATACTGGATCTGCATCGGTTACATCCGAGGCTACTCAGGTGGGCTAATTCATGAGGATAAATCCTCCCAAATTCACAGGCACCAAGGTAGAAGAAGATCCACAGGATTTTGTGGATGAAATGGAGAAAATCTTTAAAGTGATGCATGTGGATCAGATTAAAAGTGTTAAGTTGGCAGCCTATCAGCTGAAGGATGTACCAAACCAGTGGTACAACGAGTAAAAGGATACAAAGAGTGGCGATGCTGAGCCCACAGTTTGGGATGATTTCGTGGAAGGTTTTCTTGACCGATTCTTTCTATTAGAGTTGAGGAAAGCTAAAGCTAAGGAATTCATGAACCTTAAACAGCGTAAGATGAGTGTTCAGGAGTATACTCTAAAGTTTAATCAGCTGGCCTGTTATGCTCCTGATATGGTGAGTAGTGTGAGGGCCCGAATGAGGAAGTTTGCGTCTAACCTTTCAGATGATCTGGTGCTTGAGTGTCAGAGAGCTATGCTGAACAAGAAGTTGGACTTTGCTAGGCTAACAGTTCATATGCAACAGGAAGAGGAGAAGAAAAAGAAGATTTTTGAATCTAAGGAGAAAGAAAGATAGGTAAAAAGAGCCAGATCTGCCGACCACGGTCACAGTCAGCCTCAAACCGGTAAGTAGGGAAATAAATGGTAGAAGAAGAATAATTGGGGTAATGCACAGTATGTTGCCAGCACATCAGCGCCCAGACCCCTAGTTGATAGATGATCTCAGAGTTTTCAGACTAGTTATGGATCCAGGACTCAGGGTACTCAATCACAGCGCAGTATAGCTCAGCAGTATCATACTTTTCCACGGTGTGAGACTTGTGGTAGAAATCATCCATGGATATTTTAGTTGGGCGTATTTGTATGTTATTCATATGGTCAACCGGGTCATATTCAAAGGGACTATCCATCTGCTAGGAAGGATGTTAGTGGTACAAAGTCTCAGGCAAATTCTTCAGCACCACCCTTGCCCCAAAAGGGCGCCACATCAGCTATCGGGAGCAGGTGCAACCGGTTATACGCTTTGACCAACCGCCAGGAGGCGAAAGCTTACCTAGATGTTGTCACCGGTACGTTACAAATATTTTCCCATGATGTTTATGTGTTACTTGATCTCGGGTCTACCTTATCCTATGTGAGCCCTTATGTGGCTGTTGGATTTTGGTTCGAGCCCGTCTTTTTCCACTTCAGTAGGTGATTCTATTTTGGCTAGGAGTGTGTATAAAAATTATGTCATATCTATTCTTAGCTGAGATACTGTGGCAGACCTTAAAGAACTTAATATGGTTGCTTTTGTTGCTATCTTAAGGATGGATTGGCTCCATTCGTGCTATGCCACGTTAAATTATAGGACTCAAAGAGTCATTTTTTCTTTCCCAAATGAGACAGTGATAGAATGGGAGGGACATTCTTTAGCACCTAGAGGGCACTTTATATCCTATCTCAGAGCTCGCAGACTCATTTCTAAGGGTTGTTTGTATCACCTTATTCAGGTTAAGGACTCCAACGCCAAGAGTCTTCCTCTTCAGTCTGTCCCTGTAGTAAATGAATTTCCAGAAGTCTTTCTAGATGATCTCCCAGGAATACTATCTGATAGGGAGATAGAGTTTGGTATTGATGTGTTGCCAGATACCCTCCCTATTTCTATTTTTCCATATAGAATGGCTCCTGAAAAACTAAAAGAGTTGAAAGAACAGCTAGCAGATCTTCTAGATAAAGTTTTTATATGCCCCAGTATGTCTCCTTGGGGTGCACCTGTACTTTTCATGCAAAAAAAGATGGTTCCCTTCGTATGTACATAGACTACCGTCCGCTGAATAAGGTCACGATTAAAAATAAGTATCCTCTTCCTAGGATTGATGATCTTTTTGACCAGCTTCAGGGAGTTAGATATTTTTCAAAGATAGACCTTCGTTCGGGATACCATCAGTTAAAGGTTAGAGAGTTAGATATTCCCAAAACAGCTTTTCGAACCAGATACGATTATTATGAATTCTTAGTCATGTCTTTTGGATTGACTAATGCCCCTACAGCTTTCACTGACCTAATGAATAGGGTCTTTCATCAGTTTCTGGATCTGTTTATGATAGTATTCATTAATGACATTCTAATATACTCAAAAAGTGAGGAGGACCATCCCAATCACCTCCGAATCATTCTTCAAACTCTTAAAGATCATAGCTTTTATGCAAAATTCTCCATGTGTGAATTCTAGCTTAATGCCATTGAGTTCTTAGGTCATATTGTGTAACGGTATTAGAGTGAATCCCCAAAAGGTTGAGGCAGTAAGAAAATGGCCCTGACCCGTAACTCCAACCGATATTCTGAGCTTTTTGGGTCTAGAGGGTTATTACAGAAGGTTCGTAGAGAGTTTTTCCTCCATAGCTTCTCTGCGCACTAAATTGACTCAGAAAAAGATGAAGTTTGTGTGGTCTAACTTATGTGAAAATAGTTTTGAGAAGTTGAAAGACAAGATAACTACTGGTCCTATTTTGACTCTTCCCGAGGGGGTAGATAGTTTTGTGGTATACTGTGATGCATCCCGTGTGGGACTTGGTTGTGTTCTGATGCAGCATGGTAAGGTGGTAGCTTATGCGTCTAGGTAGTTAAAGGTGCATGAGCGAAACTACCCCACTCATGACTTGGAGTTAAAATCCGTGGTGTTTGCACTTAGAATCTGGAGGCATTATCTCTACAGAGTGCATGTTGATATTTATACTGACCACAAAAGTTTGCAGTATGTTTTCTCGCAGAAAGAATTGAATCTCAGGCTGAGGCGTTGGATGGAGCTTTTGAAAGAATATGATATAAGCCTGCATTACCATCCAGGTAAGGCAAATGTTGTAGCTGACGCTCTCAACAGGTTGTCTATGGGTAAGGAAAACATTATAGCCGACGCTCTCAACAGGTTGTCTATGGGTAGCCTTTCTCATGTTGAAGAGGGGAAGAGAGAGATGGTGAAGGATATTCACCGCCTTGCAAATCTGGGAGTACGACTCCTAGATTCCAAAGATGGAGGGATGATTGTTCATGAGATAGCTTAATCATCCCTTTGTGCCAATGTAATACCCCGGGAAATTTTTTGTTGAAATTTTGTGCGTTAATGTGTCGGGTTCTATCTTCTAGAATGAATTATAAATTTTTCCATGTGGAATGTCTTAGATTATTCCCACCATTGAGTAGAGTATCAAATAATCTTTCCAAAGATATGTGGATCATCCAAAACGGACACCCGAGTGATGAGTTATGAACATTCCGATCGAACTGTGAATAGTAGTGAATAGCAGGAAAAAGTACTGAGGTTTATTTTTGCTCCAACTTTAAATTATCATAACTCCTTGTACATAATGATCTGGTGATCTACTATATATCAACGTAAAGCTCTGCGAGTTCTCTTTCCAATGAAATTGGTTTCATCCAATTTGTCTATCGGAGCAAAAAGTTATGGTCGATCTACTTCAGCCTATCAAAAGTGATTTTTTTGGTCAACTTCAAATGATCATAACTCCTTGTACACAATGATATGGGTGAGATACTATATATCAACAGGAAGATATGAGAGTCCTCTTTCTAATGAAATTAGTTTCATCCAATTTGGATATCGAAGTAAAACGTTATGGTTGATCTACTTCAGACTATCAAAACAGTCCACCAAAGGATAGATTCGAGAGTTATTTAATTTTTAAGGCGTTTTGTTCATTCCCCCTCACCCAAAATCCATCCAAACCCTATATTAAAGCCTATTAGAAGTATTATATGTTATATTTCATCAAATTCCCTCAAAAAGAAAACCCTAAGCTCCTACATCCAACTTCAAGAACCTCCAAAGTTCACCATTAATTCTGTAAATTTATTCAAGATTCCAAGTTCCTAGTTTAAGAACTCCAAGAACCATCATTCAAAGGCATAATTAACATCTCAAAAATGAGTATCGATCTAAAGCTCATCATTCAAGGTATGTGGGGTTTTTCAATAAGAACTCTCTTTCGTTCTTGTGCCCAAAAGTAATTTTCTTTACAAAGGCATGATTTTTATTTGATTTTTATGAATTTGAAGAATGAACCCATATCTTATGATAATTATTATGAAATCTTTATGTTTATGATTTTAAAAGATGAATTTACATGTGTGGAGATATAAAGCATGAATCTTGAACGATAGTTATCATGATTTTGATATTTGGGTCATGAATCCCCATTGGAAATTGTGTTTTTTTCGATAAAGTGTGTGTTATAAGCACGTTGATGTTGAATATTTGGGATATTTTGAATGATTTGACCTTTTCTTATTAATGGAGTTGTTTTCAACTCGAGTATTAAAGAAATCCGCAACATGGTTGATTTTGATAGATGGGAAGCATGATGGCTCCCGATGTATATTTATATATTACTAAAATTGTTTTATTGTGGATTGTCTTTGAAATGATCTGAGCTAAGTTCGGGAGAAATCTTTAGCACCGAGTGGAAGGTATAAAGCGACCTTACTTCCCTAGAACTACGTGCCCCCATAGGAGTGAGCCTGAGGCTAATTTATATAGTGATCACTAGTTTGTGTGGATTTGATATCGATAGTCCTACTCTGATGGCAAGGATAGGACAGCTCTCCCCAAGGTGGGTTGTACGTTGGAATCCATGTAGCTCACATGGTTTATGTCGGTTATAGGATCTCCCAGTGTGTGTGTGTTTCCTTGTGTCTATGGTGAATGGTGAAGTGATTTGAAAGTGGAATTGTGAAAGTTATTCTTTCGAAAGATTTAAATGATATTTACATTATGAGAATTAATATTCTTGATAAACTGAAAGTGATTGTCAAATTATATGATGACTCACATGTGTTATTGTACTTATTTCATCCTCTCATGATTATGATGATTTTTTTCGGGCTATGTGAGTCTTTCATACATCCTGCATATTTTTTATAAGTATTTATGATGATGATGTTTATACAACTGCATACACCCCCATATACTCGATTTCTTTCTATGGTACTGACTCACATCTTCAGATGTGGGCTGCATTTTCTCAGAATGTAGGTTCAGGTGCTCAGTTCCAGGTTCGACAGTGATTCTTCGGACACGCTGTTCTACATCCTCTCTTGTGGTGAGTCCTCATGTTCCGAGGACGTGATGTCTGATTTGGTTTCACAAAATTGTTTATATTTGATAACTGAGTATTAGTCAGTTGGGGCATGTCTCAATGACTCGCTGGTTTTATTAATTTTCTTAAAGGCTTGTCAGACTAGTATAGATGTTGGGATTTGACTAATAAGTCATATTTTGTTATCTTTCTAAAATTCTTTTATTCTGGAATGATGATTACTCTATTGATATTTGAGGGTTATTTATGGAAACCCCGTTGATTTATGTTGAACTAAATGAAAATGGGTCAAAGGGTTAGCTTGGGGCTACTCGTAGCCTCAAGCACCGTGTGACGCTCCGGGACCCTTTTTCAGGGCATTACTAATTTGGTATCATAGCCTAAGGTTTTAAGGTATCCTAGGGAGTCTGACAAGCCGCGTTATGTAGATCTTGATCATCGGTGTGTAGCGTGCCACATCTATGAGCAAGAGGATACAAGACATTTTAGGAAAAAGTGTGATTCTTTCTTTCAGAAGTCTATCGTGCTTAAAGTGTCTCTCTCTGCTATTGATTCTTGCTCTCCTCTTTCAGAAATATGCCTCCCTGTCAAGCGAGAAGAAATAATGATGGTCAGCATCCTCAACCTGCTGACCCATTGAATGAAAACGTGTCTCATGCTGAATTTCGGGTAGCCTTTCAGGCGCTGGACCAAGCTGTTACTGCAAATGTTCAGGCTAACCCAGCCCCAGCTCTGCAGTAGCAGGGAGGTGATTCAGCTGCTGCCAGGATCCGTGACTTCATGCAGATGAATCTGTCGAAATTCTATGGGTTCAAGTCTGATAAGGATCCACGATTGTTTTTAGAGGAGTTACGGAAGATTACTCAGGTGATGCATGTATCTGAGGAACATAGTAAGGAGTTGGCTGCGTATAGGTTGAAAGACCTTGCTTATGAATGGGTTGTTGCTTGGAGGAAAGGTAGAGGTGAGGGAGCTGTCCGTACAGCTTGTCAAGAGTTCCAGGATGCATTCCTAGATAAGTTTTTCCCTTTGGAGATGAGGGAGGCGAATGTGGAAGAGTTTATGAACCTGCGACAGGGCTCTATGACTGTTAGGGAGTAATTTCTAAAGTTCAATCAGTTAGCCAAGTATGCTCCTGACTTAATGGCTGATAATCGGGCTAGTATGAGTAAGTTTGTGACTAGAGTGTCTAGTTATGTGGTTAAGGAGTGTAGGTCTGCTATGCTGAATAGTGATATGAATCTTTCTAGGCTGATGACTCATGCCCAATATATTGAGGCAGACAAGATTAAGGAGAGAGATAGAATGAGAGGGAATAAGAGAGCTAGGTTCGAGCAGCACGGACAGGGTCAGACTAGATCGCAGGGAGGGAGTTTTCCTCAGTATCAGGATCGTTCATTGATGTTGGGTGTATTTATACGTCTAAGCACCATAACTTACCCATGTTTTAGCTAAGTTTTGAGGATAAAATACATAATTCTTGCACTTTTAGTCTATTTTTAGTTAAGTGAGCTAACCTATGTGATTAGCATGCTTTTCAGGTACTAATGAGGAAGATTACAACACTTTGGGGACCTGTGGACAGCAAAGAAAACTTCACATAAAAAGGAAAGCAACTTTTGGATTGAATGTGATGTATGAGAACTTTTTCCCGGGCAAACTTAATATTTTTAAATAGTTAAGGATGCAGTAGCAATTTATTAGAGGAGGATGTTATTAAAAGCCTTATTGCTGAATTTTTAGGGATTATTCACATTCTGTATTATTTTGAAAACAAGAGAAAATGGCTTAGCTTGAGGACAGAGAGAGAGAAACGCTTTTCTCTCTTATTTTCGGTATTCATCTTTATCACCAAGATCATTCTAAGTTTTGGTATGATGAATATTTATATTTTGATTTTCGTTTTATTCATGAGTAGCTAAGTTTATTTGTTAGGGTTATGAAAGCCTTGAAGTATACTCTCTATTGCTATGGGTTTTTGAATATATGATGTGTTAATCCACTTATATCATTACTCTCTTCATTTTGATTAAATTCTCGTGGTTGCAAACATAGGGAATGCATCATTATAGCAATAACTTATTCGATAGAAAAGTTACTATTTGGAAAAGAGAGTGTGACAAGAAAATAG
>NC_061120.1:215414064-215511422 GCF_002878395.1 Capsicum annuum | reverse complement strand
TGTGAGAAAGAAAGATGGCTCTTTGCATATGTGCATTGATTACCGCCCACTGAATAAAGTCACCGTAAATAAGTACCCCCTTTCGAGAATAGATGATTTGCTTGACCAATTGCAAGGTGCAAGTTATTTCTCAAAGATAGACCTTCGTTTCGGCTATCATCAACTCAAAGTTAGGGAGTGTGACATCTCGAAAACCACTTTCCAAACTCGTTATGGCCATTTTGAGTTTCTTGTTATGTCTTTCGGGTTAACTAATGCCCTAGCAACTTTCATGGACCTCATGAATCGAGTGTTCAGACTATATCTGGATATGTTTGTCATAGTGTTTATTGATGATATACTGGTGTACTCCCGTAGTAAGGATGGACATTCTGATCATCTCCGAACTGTCTTGCAAACCCTTAGAGATCACAAGTTATTTGTCAAGTTCAGTAAGTGTGAGTTTTGGCTAAGGTCAGTTGCTTTTCTGGGTCATATCATTTCTTTCGAGGGTATTAGAGTTGATCCCCAAAAGACCAAAGCTATTAGAAATTGGCCTAGACCTATTTCTTCGACTGATATCCAAAGTTTCTTAGGTTTAGCTGGCTATTACCGCTGTTTTGTTGAGGGTTTCTCCTCTATAGCGTCTCCTATGAGTTGGTTGACCCAAAAGAAAGTGAAATTCTTGTGGTCCAAATCTTATGAGAAGAGTTTTCAGGAGTTGAAGACTCGACTCACTTCAGCCCCTGTTTTGACTTTGCCTGATGGTGTTGATGGTTTTGTGGTGTACTGTGATGCTTCAAGAGTTGGGTTGGGTTGCATATTGATGCAGAAGGGTAAGGTGATAGCTTATGCTTCTAGACAGTGTAAACCCTATGAGAAAAATTACCCCACCCATGACCATGAGTTGGCTGCTGTTGTGTTTGCTTTGAAAATCTGGAGACACTATTTGTATGGTGTCCATGTTGATATTTTCACTGATCATAAGAGTCTGCAGTATGTGTTTACCCAGAGAGAATTAAATCTTAGGTAGAGACGATGGTTAGAATTGTTAAAGGACTATGATATGAGTGTGCTGTACCATCTCGGCAAGGCCAATGTTGTGGCGGATGCCCTATGTAGAGTGTCCATGGGTAGTGTTTCGCATGTGGTAGAAGGTAAGAAAGAGTTGGCTCGTGATGTACATCATTTGGCTAGATTGGGGGTTAGGTTGTTTGACTCTACTGAAGGTAGTATATGGGTTCAGAGTAGTTCCGAATCCTCCTTGGTTTTGGAAGTAAAGGAAAAGCAATACTTAGATGCTGGTTTGGTCAGACTGAAGGAGTCAGTCAAGGACCAAAAAGTAGAGGTTTTCTCCCAAGGAGGAGATGGTGTGTTGAGATTGCAAGGTAGATTGTGTGTACCGAATGTTGATGATCTGAGATAGAGGATTATGGCTGAAGCGCACGGGGCGTGATATTCTATTCATCCTGGTGCCACCAAGATGTACCGAGACTTGCAGGAAATCTATTGGTGGAGTGGCATGAAGAAAGATATAACAATGTTTGTAGCTAAGTGTGCAATATGCCAACAGGTTAAGGTTGAACACCAAAGACCTGGTGGTATGATGCAAGAGTTTAGTATTCCCACCTAGAAGTGGGAAGAGATAAATATGGACTTCGTGATTGGTTTACCTCCATCCCAACGCCATCATGATTCCATTTGGGTTGTGGTTGATAGGTTGACTAAGTAGTTGATAGGTTGACTAAGTCTGCTCATTTCTTGCCAGTTCATACTTCATATACTGCTGAGGATTTTGCTAGATTGTATATCTAAGAGCTAGTCAGACTACATGGAGTTCCTTTGTCTATCATTTCGGATAGGGGTACTCAATTCACTTCACAATTTTAGAAAGCTTTTCAGAAGGGTCTTGGTACCCAAGTGCTTTTGAGTTCTGCTTTTTATCCGCAGACCGATGGTCAGGCTAAGCGGACCATCCAGACCTTAGAGGATATGTTGAGAGCTTATGCACTTGACTTTAAGGAAAGTTGGGATGATCACTTACCGTTGATAGAGTTTGCTTACAATAACAGTTTTCATTCTAGTATTGGCATGGCTCCATTTGAAGCCTTATATGGGAGGAGGTGTAGATCACCCATAGGTTGGTTCGAGGTGGGTGAAGCGGCTGTGAGTGGTCCTGATTCTGTATTTGAGGATATGGAAAAAGTTAAGTTGATTAGGGAAAGGTTGAAAACTGCACAGAGTCGTCAGAAGTCATATGCGGATGTTAGAAGGAGAGACCTTGAGTTTGAAGTTGGTGACCTAGTGTATCTAAAAATTTCACCCATGAGGGGGGCAAAGATATTCGAAAAGAAGGGGAAGCTTAGTCCCCGTTATGTTGGTCGTTACAAAATTCTTAGCTGTGTTGGTAAGGTAGCTTATGAGGTCGAGTTGCCTTCCGAGTTGTCCTCTGTTCATCCAATATTCCATGTCTCCATGCTTAGAAAGCATATTAGCGATGCTGTGGTAGTGGATTCCTCTGTGAGTGCTGAAATTCAAGAAAATCTTTCTTTTGATGAGATTCCTATTGAGATTCTTGATTTCAGTGTCCGAAGACTAAGGAACAAAGAAGTTCCCTTGGTCAAGGTGTTATGGCGAAACCAATCTGTTGAGGGTGCAACTTGGGAAGCTGAGGTGGATATGCAATCCAAGTACCCGCACCTATATTTTGCGAACTCCGATCAAGCCGAAGGTACCGTTCTTTCATAAATCATGCACTTTTGATAAAAGTTAAAGCAGTTCAGCTGTTATTTATTATGTGTTTAGCTGTAGTTTCTTGAATTTATGCATTCTATATTGCATTCGGAGTGAGAAACGATGTGGTGATGAGTCTAACGAGTAGTTTCAGCTGTATGCTCTATTCCCTATCTAATCTTGTCATATCTAGCATCATTCGAGGATGAATGTTTCCAAGGGGGGGATGATGTAATACCCCGAGAATTTTTTTGTTGAAATTTTGTGCGTAAACGTGTCGGGTTTTATCTTCTAGAATGAATTATAAATTTTTATGTGAAGAATGTCTTAGATTATGACCCACCATTGCGTAGAGTATCGAATAAGCTTTCCAACGATATGTGGATCATCCAAAACGGACACCCGAACGACGAGTTATGAACATTCCGATCGAACCATGAATAGTAGTGAACAGCAAAATGTGCAGGAAAAAGTACTGAGGCTTGGCGTATTTTTTTCTCCAACTTTAAATTATCATAACTCCTTGTACATAATGATATGGGTGATGTACTATATATCAACGGAAAGCTCTGCGAGTCTTCTTTCCAATGAAATTGGTTTCATCCAATTTTTCTATCGGATCAAAAAGTTATGGTCGATCTACTTCAGCCTATCAAAAGTGAATTTTTGGGTCAACTTCAAATGATCATAACTCCTCGTACACAATAATCTGGGTGAGATACTATATATCAACGGAAATATATGAGAGTTCTCTTTCTAATGAAATTAGTTTCATCCAATTTGGATATCGGAGTAAAACGTTATGGTTGATTTATTTCAGACTATCAAAACAGTCCACCAAAGGACAGATTCGAGAATTATTTAATTTTTAGGGGCGTTTTGGTTATTCCCCCTCACCCAAAATACGTCCAAACCCTATATTAAAGCCTATTAGAAGCATTATATGTTATATTTCATCAAATTCCCTCAAAAAGAAAACCCTAAGCTCCTACATCCAACTTCAAGAACCTCCAAAGTTCACCATTAATTCTGCAAATTTATTCAAGATTCCAAGTTCCTAGTTCAAGAACTCCAAGAACCATCATTCAAAGGCACGATTAACATCTCAAAAATGAGTATCGATCTAAAGTTCATCATTCAAGGTATGTGGGATTTTTCAATAAGAACTCTCTTTCGTTATTGTGCCCAAAAGTAATTTTATTTACAAAGACATGATTTTTATTTGATTTTTACAAATTTGAAGCATGAACCCATATCTTATGATGATTATTATGAAATCTTGATGTTTATGATTTTGAAAAATGGATTTACATGTGTGGAGATATAAAGCATAAATCTTGAACGATATTTATCATGATTTTGATATTTGGGTTGTGAATCTCCATTGGAAATTTTATTTTTTTGAGAAAGCGTGTGTTATAAGCACGTTGATGTTGAATATTTGAGATATTTTGAATGATTTGACCTTTTCTTATTAATGGAGTTATTTTGAACTCGAGTATGAAAGAAATTCACAACGTGGTTTATTTTGATAGATAGGAAGTATGATGGCTCCCGATATATATTTATATATTACTGAAATTGTTTTATTGTGGATTGTCTTTGAAATGATCTGAGCTAAGTCCGGGAGAAATCTTTAGCACCGAGTGGGAGGTATAAAGCGACCTTACTTCCCTAGAACTACGTGTCCCCGTAGGAGTGAGCTTGAGGTTGATTTATATAGTGATCACTAGTTTGTGTGGATTTGATATCGATAGTCCTACTCCGATGGCAAGGATAGGACAGCTCTCCCCAAGGTGGGTTATACGTTGGAATCCATGTAGCTCACATGGTTTATGTCGGTTATAGGATCTCCCAGTGTGTGTGTGTTTCCTTGTGTCTATGGTGAATGGTGAAGTGATTTGAAAGTGGAATTGTGAAAGTTATTCTTTTGAAAGATTTAAATGATATTTACATTATCAGAATTGATATTCTTGATGAACTGAAAGTGATTGATAAATTATATGATGACTCATATGTGTTATTGTACTTATTTCATCCTCTCATGATTATGATAATTTTCTTCGGGATATGTGAGTCTTTCATACATCCTGCATATTTCTTATAAATATTTATGATGATGATGTTTATACAACTGTATACACCCCCATATACTCGATTCTTTTCCATGGTACTGACCCATATCTTCGGATATAGGTTGCATTTTCTTGGAATGTAGGTTCAGGTGCTTAGTTCCAGGTTCAACAGTGATTCTTCGGACATGCTGTTCTATATCCTCTGTTGTGGTGAGTCCTCATGTTCCGAGGATGTGATGTCTGATGTTGGTTTCACGGAATTATTTATATTTGATAACTGAGTATTAGTCAGTTGGGGCATGTCTCAATGGCTCACTGGTTTTATTGATTTTCTTAGAGGCTTGTCAGACTAGTATAGATGTTGGGAGTTGACTAATAAGTCGTATTTTGTTATCTTTCTAAAATTCTTTTATTCTGGGATGATGATTACTCTGTTGATATTTGAGGGTTATTTATGGAAACCCTATTGATTTGTGTTGAACTAAATGAAAATGGGTCAATGGGTTAGCTTGGGGCTACTCGTAGCCTCAAGCACCGTGTGATGCTCCGGGACTCATTTTTTGGGGCATTACAGCCAAAGTCAAAGAAAAGCAGGCCGAAGATCCCATCTTAATGCAGATTAAGAGAGATGTGGGTCAACAGAAAGTAATGTCATTTCAGATTGGTGGAGATGGTATTCTGAGATACCAGGGTAGATTGTGTATGCCTGATGTAGACGGGTTGCGGGAAAGAATCCTTAGAGAGGCTCGGATGTTGAGGTATGTTGTTCACCCAAGCTCTATAAAAATGTATCATGATTTGAAAACCATTTATTGGTGGAATAATATGAAGCTTGATGTGGCTAAATATGTTGCCAAGTGTTTAAATTGTCAGAAAGTCAAGGTGGAACACATGAGGCTAGGTGGTACTTCTCAAGAGATAGCATTGCCTTTATGGAAGTGGGAGATGATCAATATGGACTTCATTACAGGACTTCTCAGTTCCCCAAGCCAGTATGAATCTATATGGGTAATTATAGATAGGCTGACCAAGTCAACACACTTTTTGCCTGTCAGGACTAACTTTTTGGGAGAGGATTATGCTAAGGTTTTCATCGCAGAAATAGTTCATTTGCATGGGGCACCTGTGTCTATCATATCTGACCAAGGTACGCAGTTTTCTTCTCAGTTTTGGAAATTTTTTTAGAAAGGTTTAGGTAACTAAGTGAACCTAAGTACAACATTCCACCCTCAGACTGATGGACAAGCTGAGTGCACCATTCAGACCCTTGAGGTCATATTGAGGGCTTGTGTAATCAACTTTAAAGGGTGTTGGGTAAATCACACCGTTTGAGGTGCTGTATGGTAGGGGATATAGTTCTCCGATAGGGTGGTATAAAGTAGGTGAGATGAAGATGTTTGGGCCTGATCTTATTCACCAGGAAATGGAAGATGTAAAGGTTATTAGAGAATGACTTAAAATAGCTCAGAGTCATCAGAAATCCTACGTCGATGTTAGGAGGTGAGAGTTAGAGTTTGAGGTTGGAGATTGGGTATTTCTTAAGGTTTCTCCCATGAAGGGAGTTATGCGATTCGAGAAGAAGGATAAGCTGAGTCCTTGCTATATAGAACCATACCAGATTGTGAGAAGAATAGGTGGAGTTGCATAGAAATTAGAGTTGCCTGCAAATTTGGGTTCTGTCCATTCGGTATTTCATATATCCATGTTGAAGAAGTGCATCAGAGATCATTCGTTAGTAGTACCCATCGAAGAAATCAAGGTGACAGACTCCTTGTCCCACAAAGAAGAGTCGGTATCCATTTTGGATCACCAAGTTAGGAAGTTGAGAAGCAAAGAGATTGTTTCGATTAAAGTGTTATGGAGAAATCAGAAAGTCAAAGAAGCAACTTGGGAATCAGAAGATGCTATGAGAGATAGATACCCAAATTTATTTGATCCGGTTAATAAAGTGATGGAAGGTACAATCTTTGTCCTTTTCTTTCCATGCCTTTGTTTGCTTGAAATTGTGCTTGTCTGTTTTCCGCATCATAATTCGGGGATGAATGATCCCAAGGGGGGGATAATGTAACGCCCCGTAAGATTCGTGCAATGTGTTGTCCCTTGATAGCATGTGCATGGAATAAGAAACTTGAAAAAAAATAATTCTAATTGTCAAAGAGATTTAGTCTCATTTTTAGCTCTTAATCTTCGGGGATTTTATTTTGACCTTCTCGACCTCCGTTTTTAGATTTTACTATTGCGTTACAATGGGGCAAGGTTGTGGTACATCTCGAGTGAGTTTTGGGATTTTTAAACAAGCCTAAGGGCACATTTGGGTGTCAATTCCAGTAGCATTAGGCGATTAGCCCGCGCTGCCTGGTAGATTGTGGGGCTTTGTTAGGATTAAGGGGGGGTGATATAGCAGGCGCTGCCCATTGGATCGCGTGCTACAGACCAGGCATCGCCCGGTGAACTCCACCGCTCTAGGCCAGGCGACGCCTACCTAATCGCGCCAGGCCAAATTTCAGCATTTCCCATCAGTTTCATTAATGGCATTTGGGTTATTTTTGCTACCCTTCATTTCTCTAGCACAGGATTTAATCCCTAGAGAGCCAAAATACACCCATATTCATCAAATTCTCTCAAGAACACTCTCCAGGGTTTCAAAATAAAAACCCAAGTAGTTCAAGATTCAACCGTAGGTTTTTGCAGTTGATCGCATATTTGGAATCCCCAGGTCGTAGGCTTCAATAAGCACCTATTGTCTTCCTAATTCGAGGTACGCGGGGTTTTCCTAAAATCTCATGGGCATAGAAATCATGTTTTAAGAATGGGGTTTTAAAGTTTATGAATATAATCATGTTTTAGAAGTTTTGACGTTATTGTTTTGGTCTTTAGATCTTTCCCCCAAATTGATTTGAAATTATGTATATATGTACGTATGTGTTCAAGAATGGTTATTCAATTGAGAGCATGAATTATAATGAATCCCTCTCTTGTTATGAGTTTTCCCATCTTCATATGATATAAATTATTTTGAATGCGTTTTGAAGAGCATGATATGAAATACTTTGGCTTTTGCTATGTTTTGAATATGATTTTTGAATACGAAAGAGAGGGTTGTGAATGTTGAATATACATATAATGAAAGAGTGCATGGTTTTGCCAAAAGCACATGACCACCATCTGTAATGTACCAATAACTACATCAGGAGAATTTTCCTGATCTTGCTAGGACTGGAGAGCATAAAGTCTATTTAGGCATTGCCCACTAATAGCACTGGAGGTGGCACCCTGCTGATTTGGGCAATCAAACTTAGTTGAGGAATGATGATGCTGACCCTAATAACCTGACTAGGGACAATATTTTACCCGGTGGCATAGATTTCCACATCCAAAACACACATTACTACTAACTCTGCACGCACCTTTGTAATTCTTACCACAAGTCTGACAAAGTGGATTAGTTCAATCATTTTTGACACTGCACTGAGACTTAGACCCTAGAACCCTATCTCTCAACTTAGGAGCTGGATCACTAGCTAAAGAAGGGGATAGAACTGATGAATTAGGAAGAAACAAAGAGCAATTTCCTCTTTCTGATTTGGGCTAAATAAAGTTGAACTGCCTGACCTTGCCCCCTTATTCTGGTTTTCCCTCATCTTAATCTTCTTCTTCTTTATCTGCTAAGCATGAGTCATAAACCTAGCTAAAGTCATGTCACTATTCAATATTACAGACCTACACTCATTTACCATACTATCATTTACCCCTGAAATGAACTTACTCATCTTGGCTCTACTGTTAGCAACAACATGAGGGGCATATCTAGCTAATTAAGTAAACTTAAGAGAATACTCTTTCACCGTCATGTTTCCCTGCCTGAGGTTGATAAATTCCAACACCTTAGCTTTTCTAAGCTCCAGTAGAAAGAACTTATCCAGAAAAACAAAGGCAAACTCCTCCGATTATATGGGACCCGTATCATCTGACCTCTCTAACTTCCACTATTTGAACTAAGTATGAGCCATATCCTGCAACTGATATATAGCTAGCTTAGCACCCTCAACAGTATTTAGCCCCATAATATCTGTAACCTTCTGAACCTGATCAAGAAATTCCTGAGGGTTTTTATCTATCTTAAAGCCAAAAAAGGATAGATGATTCATTTGGGTGAAGTCCCAGATCCTGGCTGCAGTTGAATTGGCCACTGGTTTGGCTGGAATGACTACTGGTCTTTCATTCTAAGTAGTAACTGACTAGCAAGAGTAGTGAATGCAGCTCTAAACTCTACATGAGAAACATGTTTGCCCAATGGATCTACGGGCTGAGGGGCTGGCTGATTTTTTCTCTTGGGAGGCATATTCTAAAATAAAGAGGAGAAACAGATTATACTTAGAGATTAACTTGAGATTATGCTCACTGGTACGACATAAAAATGAAAAAAGGGAAGATATTCCTAAAACATCTCATAAACTCCTGCACATAAATATGGTATACAACACACCCATGTACCAGACTCTACTAGATGCGGCTTTAAGACTTCCTAGGAAACTATTGAATCTTAGGCTCTGATACAAAGTTTGTAATGCCCTGAGCTTGGTGTTCGAAATGCTACACGGTGCTCATGACCCTAAAGGACCACAAGCTAACCCATGACTGATATCTGTACCTGTACAATGCATAATATATGTACATAAATGCAAAATTAAAGGCTGATAGGACATAAGGTTCGATACTATAATAAAACTAATAAAACATAACATCTGAGTGGGGTATAAAATACCAAAACCAACTGAAATAAACTACCTGAAAACATGATCATCTGGAAAGCTTCTAACTGTCTGAATAAGAAGTTGATGGGACATATCCCAACTAACTCCAACTATTTAAATAAACTAAATACTAAAATGATAAAAGAATAATCATGTCCTTGAAGGATAAGGACTCACTGCTAATTCCTACTGCTGAATACTAGAATGCTACTGAGGATCTGAAGCTCATGCATCTGAACCTATGGTATAGAATAAAACACCATAGCGCAAATACGTCAGTACGATTGAATGTATTGGTAGGCATGTGAGGTAGGCTAAATTTAAGGGTTCATATGTATGAGTAATACCAATTGACTGTCTAATATAAAACATGAGAATACATGCATGAATACATAATAACTGTAACTGAGTTCGTGATAACATGATTACTGAGTCTGAGTACTGATAGCATGAATTACTGATAACTGATATAACTAATATAACTGATATGAGACACTGTATCTGATAGTCTAGTTTCTATTTGAACAAGAGAAGTTCCATACTATTTTGAGTTAACTATATCTGATAGTCCTAAATCTGAAGAACTATCTGAGTTCTTTTACAGAAATTGATACTAAAACTATGGGAAGTATTCATCTAACTAACATGCATCAAATAACGCATTATAGTTGAGTTCGGGTCCAATATGTGCCCTGATTAGAAGGGTATCAATAACGCACCAATGGTAAGGACAAAATGTGAGTAACCCTCATCTGACAGTGTCCCTAAAAGATAATGGTGGGACCCTCATCTAACATTGTTTATCCACCTCATGAACCCTCATCTGACAGTGTTGATGTCTCAAACTATGCTGGCTACATAGTTCTAGAATATAAGAATGACTTCTAAGAATCACACCCTCATCTGACAATGTGTGTTCCCATCCTTAGGTTCACTCGATGCTAAATCCTACTCTCATTTGAATAGACACTGACCGTGATTAACTGAACTGGACTGAGTTAATTGAGTTCCATTGACTGACGAAATAGTACTTGAGATTACTGAATTACTAAGCTTTCGTGAGTCACATGACTGACTAGGTTCTATGGATCATGTCTTAACTAAAGATATCATGAAAATATGACACTGGCTCTAGGCACACATCTATATTTTTTGGGTACAAGTACCCCCAGGAATCGATAGAAGGAAACTGACAAAGCATGACTTTCTTGAATACATGACCAACCTCCATAATACATAATACAATAGTTAGGATTATTTCATGAGGCACTTGATTGTCATAATCTTATACATGGATAAGGGAACAAATAATCATGGCTTAATTACATACTTCTAATATCATGAACACCTTATCAAACAAGCATAATGCATAATCAATTATTGGGGAGTCATATTGAACATGAGTAAATGGCATGCATTTATCATATAAACCACAATTGAGTCATTATTCATGATTTCTACTATACTAGGAATTTCATCAAATACCTTACAAGAACAATTTGGGTCATAGGTATGATCATCAATTAAGCACAATATGATTCCATCATTTAACTCTATTGCATGGATTTCAACCCTATACTAACAAGGTTTTATGAAAACATAGTAAAAATTCAATCTCGATAGGCATACAACCACAACAACATGAATATAATCAATTCACCACATAAATATCATGATATATAAATTAAAATAGGATTCTTGGGCTTCATGGATGAAAGGAATCCATGAATAAATACCATGCATACCTTAGTCCGTGATTCTGTGAAGATTGACGGAGAGAATTCTTGAATTTGAATCTTCTATGAGAAACCCTAGCTTGTTCTTGAGAGGATTTTGAGAAATAGGGGTGTATTTTGGTTAAAAATGGGTTAAATCCAGTGTTTATGAGTATATTTAGTATGGAGAAAAGGTCTATTTTGCCCTAAAAAATGCTGAGATGGAAGCTGGAAATTTTGGCAGCATATAATGGAGCGTTCATAGCATGCTCTAGTCCTCCGTACTGCAGCATGCGTCACATTCTCCATCGCATTCTTGGACCTATGAGATGGAGCATGTGTCGCATGCTAATCGCATGATGCTACTATTTTGAAATCCAAATATGCCCTAAAAGGATTCCAATGCAATAGGCAACACGGCGCGCTAAGATTGCGTTAGTCCAATATTTTGGGCACTATAACTTGGTCTAAACGAGGTCCAAAAAATCCAAAACTTGTCTGCATCTCCTATTGACATTCTTGAGCATGGATTAACTTAAATATCAATAAATTATGGATGTAAAGGTCACAAATTAAGAATGCCAACTTTCGAAGGCTAAAATAAACTGTCTTAACACTTAGCCGAAATTTTTTAAGTGTGGAGCTTCTCTTGACATGCTTTAAACAGCCTTAAAAACTAGAAAAACTTATGGGGTCTTACAAGTTGTATAGTATATGATGTTCTTAATATCTAAGTTAAAGAGTTTGGATTTATAGTACTGAGGCTTGTTGGTATGATCTTGATTCCTATGGTTTAGATAAAAATTCAAGTTTGAAGATATGATAGTATGTGATATTAGCAGAGTATGAAAAGAGTAGCATGGCTTTTTAAAGGTTGATGATATCTATGTTAAGTGTTTAAAATTTAAGTTGGTAAGTGTTTAAGTTGTTATATGACAACTTTTGGGGTCATAAAAGTCTAAGATTTAAATCTCAGAAGGAGGTATTAGCATTGGTGTTCTCTAGAGCAAAGTGATTGCACTTTGGATTAGAGTTTATTTAGTTGTTCACAAACTTAGAGTGATGGCTCAAAGCTAAGGGGCATATGATAGAATGAATAACAAAGTAAGACTTCCAAATTTTTGTAGTGATGCCAGAATGTTATAGAACATCAGAAAGTGAGGGTGAGGCTCAACCCATTACTATTTAAACATCTTCAGTTATCCCAATACCTCTATCTACCCATACATTATATGTTGGTTCGATGAACACAGTTCATATTTATGCACCTTATAGAAAATAATCATGTATACCTTCAGTTCCTAGCATAAGAAGTTCCAGTTCACTCAGTAGTACAGATTATGTTCCATGAAATCATGGATTCTAAGATCAAGTCATGCAGATTATGACTTATGTACTCATATATTACAACAAGTTAAGTTTCAGATGCTGTCATGGGTGTTTTTAGTTTCAATCTCTATAATGGATTCATGCGTTTGATACCCTATTCGCCAAGCCTCAGTAAGGTGTCAAGATGTATGTAGCATCTCTTCATGTTTCAAGTCCTCATATTCTAACCCTTTCATTTCCTTTCCTAAGGTAAATATAGGGTTGATGAACATTTATCATGATAGAAGGGAGAGTAAGAGTTTCTTGCTAATAAAAGATTGTTCTATACTTATATTGGGTAAGGTTGTAAGTGTGAAGCAAAGATTGAGAATGAGTCTTTGATACATGTCGTGGTAAGCTAAAATTTTATGTGTTATGTTAGGGAAGATTGTTTTGTGTTTGTTTTATATAGTCTATAAATAGAAGAGTATTGAGGTGAAGCTTTTGTGTATGACTTAGTTGGTTAGGAGTAATCTAGGTGGATATGAGAAAGGTGTTTGCTTAGAAGTGCATATATGGTTATAGATATAGGCTTGAACATCATGTTTATATATATCTGGATGAATACGCTACACATTTATGGATGTCTAGTACAAGGTTGAATGTGATTGTTGGAGTGGAAATGAGAATTATGCATGAGATGAGGAGTTATGAAATGCAAGGTGTGCTGAATTTATGATTCAAACTAGTATTGCAGTGTTCTGTGGTGTATCTTCTGATTTTAAGTTAGGCTTGAAGTTTGTAAGAGGATTTAGTTTAATTAGACATTAGTAGATGGAAATATCAGTGCCCATGTGGGAAATATATGTTTGATCAATGAGTACAGTGTTGAGGGGAATAGCACAATTGAGGGAGTATTCAAGAAGAGTTGCTAAGCTTAAAAGCAAGAAATTATATTGCCTAAGGCCCAGAAATTCTATTTTAGCTTATGATCAACTGGTCTATGCTCCAAGCTAAAGAGTTGTAGCAATATTGTAACCTTTTATTCAGATGGCTTGTTGAGAGAATGCCCAGAGTTCTTTGGCCCCTTGTTTCATTAGAACTCCCTAGAACGGTGTTGAAGGAATCCTTTACTTGGATACGAGTGTCTAGTATGATTCAGTTTGGATAGCCAACAATCTAGTTTAATAATCAAACAGATGAATTTCTATAGTTTTTCCAAACTCTAAATTTAGTCTAGTCTTACCACCTAAAGTTTCATAAGTATGGTCATTCTAAGAAATAGTTGTTCGCACCATAAAATCGCAAATTCATCTCAGTAAATGTGTCGAACATCAGTTTCAGAAATCAGATATCTAGCCATGATTCAGTTCATAAGTATTCAGTGAATGATCTTCGTGTTCCAAGTATTCTAGCTCAGACAATGTGATACCCATTATATGATCTTAGCCTTGTTTTCTCATGATTTGTGCCTACATAAACAATTACTTCAAAGTTCTATAAGTATGATATCACCATGAGCACATCAAGTAAATTCTAAACTCTCAGCATGAATCAGCTCCTTACGATAAGTAAATACAAGTTCAGTCGAAGGTAATAGTCTTCCTTAATTCAGCTCCATTCTAATCAAAGATTCAACTATATAGTTATTTTTATTATAAGTTTGTTCATATAAGTTTGTTCAGTCACAGAAGTACTCAAAAGTTTTGAATGAGGTAGAATCAGTTTAGCAAGTTATTTCAGCTATGCACCCTCTATTTTCCTTAGTATTCTTAGCCTAACTAGCAAAATTTGAGGACGACTGTTTCCAAGGGGGAGATATTGTAGGACCCCGTAAGATTTATTTATTGTTAGTCCTTTAGAGTATGTCAAGAGAGGTCTTACACTTAGAAATTTTTCTAAGTGTTGAGACCTAGTCAATTTAAGACCTTTGAACTTTGAGTTATTTATTTTCGACCTTTCTAGACTTCCGTTTGTTGATTCATAATGGGGCAAGTCAAGAGTATATCTCAGGTGAGTTTTAGAATTTTTAGACGATCTTAAGGGCATGTTTGGTATGTCAAACTAGTAGCTCAATTCGATTGGCCCGCGCCGCCCTGGATAGTCCCCTATTCTACTTAGGGCGCCGCCAAGGATAGTTCCCCACTCTAAGTAGGGTGCCTCCCTGGGTACTCCCCTTGGGCCAAATTTTTTAGCTTTCCACCTCAGTCTCATTAAGGGCAAAGGGGGTAATTTCCACCCCATATTCATCCATAACATGAGATATGAGCCCCAAAATACCAAAATATAATCACTTTTCTCAAAATCTATAATGAACACATCTAGGGTTTTAACCCAAAATTTAATATATTTTAAAATTTTACCATCACTTTTTGAAATTGATTCAAGAATTATAATTTTCAAACTAAGAGCTTCAAGAATCATCCTTCAAAAGCATAAATAGCATCTCAAAAGCAAGAGTTCATCTAATGTTCATAATCTAAGGTATGTGAGGTTTGAACAAGGGCAATCCTCTCGCCCTTGTTCCTAATTTTTTTTTTTGGATTCCTTATGATTTTAAATATAGGGTTTGTGCCCAAAGTATCTGGTTGATGAATTTTGAGCATGATGTGATTGATTTATGAAGTTTCATGGATTCTTTGAGTTAAAAAATGTCCTTTTATGATTTTGAATACTATGAGCAAGATTTGAGACATTGGTTACAGTTTTTCCATTAAATTGAGCATGAGATTGTGATTTAATGCTATTATTTTAATATTATTTGAGAAGCTTACAAAGCATGATTATTTTCCATGCATTTATATGGGTTTGATATCTTTATATTAAATTTTATAAACAATATTTGATCTTTTGATCCTTATTTGAGTTTCAGAATCCACTTTACAGAGTTATTCATATAATGTTAAATGCGTAAGTAGTTTCCTAATAAACCCTTAAATGAGTTTTAATGTGGATTTCTATGACATGAGCATATCTAATTAAAGGGAGTATTATTTAGATATGAGTTGGGTAAGTTACTATGGTTTCATACCACAAAACTATGTCCCACCGTAGGATAGAGATTTTGTACCTAAGACAGAGATAGTTATCATTTAGTTGAGGTTATACTCCTTGTCAAGAGTATTCTGCCTCACCCCAATGTTATATTTCTTACTTAGGAGGACAAAATATTGGACTCTATGTAGATTGCATGGTTTATGTTGGTTAAGAGAACCTCCCTTAAGATGAGTTATTTTCTGTACTAGTAAAGGAAATCTTTTAAAAGTCAGTTCCCTATAGATTTTAGAAACCAAGTGTAATGACTCACGAGATTTTACTACGTGTTTCCTTATTCATGATTTATGAGACTTCTATTTCATATTTTATTCAACCTAGGTGAGTCATTTATATCAGCATGCATGATTTTATAAAGATTGATGTTATTGTTCACTTATTGCAAACACCCCATATACTCAGTACATCCCAAAGTACTGATCCACATATAGTTTTGTGTGCTACATTGTCTCATAATATAGGTACAGGCTTTAGTATGCACACTCAGACTCAAACAACTGAAAATTCCAGCCAGCAAAATGATGAGTCCTCCTATTTTGTGGACTTCAGTTAGATTTACTAATGTTCTTTACTTTTATTTTGATGTATTGATTAGATATAGTTAGGGTTGTGTCTTAGCTATCTATAGTCAGTATTAGTAGAGGCTTCTAGATAGTCAGTAGAGTTAATGCATTCAGTTTCAGTTTTCTTTGTAAAAACAGAGTTGTAATCATATGAAATTCAATTTTGTGTTGATCAGATTCAGAAAAAGAGTTATCTTCTATTGATATTGTACAAATGTATCTATGTTATTTAGTTGCTTATGACTTATGCCATTAGAAGGGTTAGCTTAGGATCTCTTGTGGTCCTAAGCATCGTGTGATATCTAGGGACCCATTTCTGGGGCATTACAGTTACAGATAATTTGTAGATAGTTTTTCTTCCATAGCTGCTACACATACCAGGTTGACACATAAAAAGGTGAAATTCATATGAGAATAGTTTTGTAAAATTGAAAGAAAAGTTGGCTACTGCACCTGTTTTGACCCTTCATTAGGGTACCAAGGGTTTTGTGGTTTACTGTGATGCATCTCGGGTGGGACTTAGGTGTGTACATATACAACATAGTAAGGTATCCTATACATCTATGCTATTAAAGGTGTAAGAGCAAAATTATCTCACCCATGTCTTGGAGTTAGCAGTTGTGGTGTTCGCATTTAAAATTTGGTGGCATAATTTGTATGAGGTACACATTGATATTTTCACTGACCATAAAAGTGTAAAGTATTTCTTTTCAGTGAAAGAGTTGAATCTTAGGTGAAGGCGGTGGTTGGAACTATTTAAGGATTATGAAATGAGCCTGCACTATAATTTGGGCAAGGCCAATGTGGTGGACAATGCCCTCAGCAGATTATCAATGAGAAATCTTTCTCGTGTTGAGAAACAAAAATGAGAGATGGTGATAGATATTCACCGGCATGAAAATCTAAGAGTTTGACTTCTGGATTTCGAAGATGGAGGAGAAGTTGTTCATGAGATAGATAAATCTTCCCTATGTGCTGAAGTTAAGGAGAAGCAGGATGAATACCCCATTTAGTGATGATGGTATTTTGAGATATTAAGGTAGGCTGTGTCTACCAAATATCAATTGTTTGTGAGAGAGTATCCTCGATAAAGCTCACACTTAAAGGTATGTTGTTCACCTAGGCTCTACTAAAATGTATCATGACCTTAAGGCAATATTTGATTTTATTTCCCAGTGTTTGAATTGTAAACAAGTCAAAGTGGAAAATTTGAGACCAGATAGTACTTCTCAAGAGATATCCTTGCCTATGTGGAAGTGGTATATGATCAATATGAATTAAATCATGGGGCTTCCGAGGTCCCAAAACCATTATGATTCCATAGGGTGATTGTAGACCGGATGACCAAGTCAACTCACTTTTTTCCTGTGAGGACTAACTATTTGGGAGATGATTATGCCAAGATGTACATTGAGAAAATAGTTAGCTTTCATGGGACACCTGTATACATTATATCCGATCGAGCTACTCAATTCTCTTATAGTTTTAGCAATCTATTTAGAGTGGTTTAGGTACCCAAGTTAACCCGAGTACTTTCTTCTACCCTCTGATTAATGGGCAAGCTAAATCCACCATTTTTACCCTTAAGGATATGGTGAGGGCCAGTGTAATTAACTTAAAAGGTAGTTCGGTAGATCATTTTCCAATGATAGAGTTCCCTTAGAATAATAGCTACCATGTAAGTATTCAGATGGTACCTTTTGAAGCACTTGATGGGAGGAGACGTAGATCACCAATTGGGTGGTATGAAGTGGGTGAAACTTGATTATTTGTGCCTGATCTTGTTCAACAGGCAATTAAAAAGGTGAAAGTTATTAGAGATCAACTTAAGATAGCTCAGAGTCATCAGAAATCCTAGTCGACGTTAGGATAATGGAGTTTGAATTTGAGGTTGGTGATTGGATGGTTCTCAATGTCTACCTTATGATAGGAGTCAAGCTTAGTCCCTGTTACATAGGACTTTATCATATTTTGATGAGAACCAGTGGGGTTGCCTATGAGTTAGATTTGCCCACAGGCCTGACTTCTATTCACATAGTATTCCATGTGTCCATGCTAAAGAATTGCATTGGAGATCATTCCCTAGTGTTACTTTTGGAGTAGATCAATGTGAAAGACTCCTTATCGTATGAGAAGAACCCATTACCATTTTTGATGTCCAAGTTCAAAATATAAGAAGTAAGGAAAAGTTTCAGTAAAGGTATTATGGAAGAATCAAAAAATGGAGGAAGCTTCTTAGGAGTAAGAAGATGATATGCAGACTAGATACCCAAACCTCTTTGAGACAATAGATCACGACACCAAAGGTATAAGTCATATACTATTCTCTTTATCTTTTTTCCTTAGTATACATGAAGTCGTGGTCATTTATTTTTTGAGCCATCATTTGAGGACAAATGATCCCAAGGGGGATAATGTAACACCCCATAGCATTCTTGAAATTTATATCTCACTTGGTAGCGTGCTTAAAGAGCTAACTATCTGAAAATTTTTAAGTGTTGAAATGACTTAGCCTTATTTTAAGATCTTAAACTTTAATGATTTCTAGATTAATCTTTTTAACATCGAGATGTGTGTTTTTAGGTTGATTAATGTTCATGAATGTAATGGGGTTGTTCGGGAAAGTTTTGGATATTTCAAAAAATATTTTTGATGCATATGGGTGAGAAAGTCAGTGGATCGACGTAATATCAAAGCACTACATTAGCAAACGCATTGGCAAAACTAGTTGCTCGATGTGTCTCATCGTCAGTCACGTTGGGTGCCCAGTTCATGATTTTCTTTTAAATTTTGGCTATTGGGAGGGCATTTCAGTCTTTCACCCTATCATACTAAGCCATAACAGATAATAAAAACCTCTTTAAGGCATATTATGCTAAAAACCACTCAAATTCCTTCAACACCAAAACCCCTAACTTCCCCATAGATCAACAATTCATCCACTAAGTTAATATTCTTCAAGAAAAGAGTCAAGGCTAGGGTTACACACTTCAAACCAACTAATATAAGGTATATGGGACTATCCTGAAACTCATGGGCATGGATTTTACTATTTTTAAATTAGTTACAAAAGTATATATAGATATAACTACAAACGAATTTGGATTCAGGATTATTGATGATTATGTGTTAAGCATTTCATATGGTTATAAAGAAATTGAGAAGATTGTTATGTAGTTCTTTAAAATTGAATTATTCTCTTGTAATGTTAACCTTGATAAATTAATGATAGCATGGGACCTTCTATTTTTCTTTTTAGTACAAATTCCATGGATTTTGAAAGTTGTGGATTGATCTTATAAATTTTGACAAAGCTTGAGACTGTTGATGAACTACTATGTACAGATTGTTTTATCTTTTCCAGATAATAAGAAGGTGTTAAACTTGTGTTGTAGACAATCAACATTTTTTTCTCTTCAAGAATGGTTTAAATTGAAAGAAAAGATGACCACCGTAGAGAAAAGCATTTTTAGAGAAACTTATTGACCATAAATGTTTTGAATGGAGAACTTTTGATTGATAGGTGGTTAATTAATATCTTTTGATGTACGATAAGGGAAGAATAGATATGTGACATGACTTACAAGTATGGGTATGACAATACCTATTTTTAATGGGCCAAGGGATTTTATGAAAAGAAGTAACATTAAGATGGAGAGGATATGCTTTAAAGAATCTAAAGCTAGGATTAAGAGAGTTAGATGTTTACTCAAAAATGGCATGATTTATATGACTCATTACTTGAAATTGTGATTTGCTAACAAAGTTAATGATACCCATCGGCGATGGCCTAATAGCATAGTAGAGAAATAGATACTCTAACTCTTGTAGCAAACATGGGTTGGGGGCTTATCCAATGAGTCAAAGGAGGATTCCATATATCCCATAAAATAGCAGAGTTGTAGGGTGTAGCATCTGGCTCAGAAGTAAGACAAAAAGTAGAGTCATGAATTGCAGATTGTGTTTTGAAGGTTTCAGATTATGACCATGTGTTTTGAATTGTTTCAAGATGATACGTATGAAATGATCTCACCCGTATTTTATAATAAAGCAAATTTTATTTTAGGATTGTTCTTTATACCTGTACATTTGTATTGACCCACCTATATTTCTCAGTCTGAGGCTCAGTCCAGGGGTCCTGCTAAATCATAGATTTATCAGACAGAAGTGTGCATTTGGTGAGCGTTTTTTATGTTGAAAGGCTTGCATATAGAACATTGTTATTCCATTTTGTTTTTAGGTCTGACTGGAGGCCTTGTTCCAGTTTTAGAAAAGTTGTTAATTTTTGATATATTAGAGATTTCGCAGACTGAAATAGATGTTGTCTAGATGGCTGTGGATTTCTTTTTGTATTGTTAATTGAATTCAGAAAATGAACATGATATCTTTTGTTACTTTCTATATTTTCCTTATTGTATATGAATGGTTTTCATGATTGGCAGACTGAAAAAGGGCGCCTGAGCCTTCATGGTTCGGGATGCTCATCGCGGCTAAGGCTTGACTCGAGTCGTGATAATTTTTCCATATAAAATGGCTCTGGCTAAACTTAAAGAGTTAAAAGAACAGTTGAAAGACCTCTTAGACAAAGGATTTATCAGGACAAATATATCTCCTTAGGGTTCACCAGTTCTATTAGTGTGAAAGAAAGATGGTTCCCTTAGAATATGTATACACTACCTTCAGTTGAACAAAGTCACCATATAGAATAAATACCCAGTTCCTAGAATCGATGACTTGTTCGACAAACTTCAGGGTGCCAATTAATTTTCTAATATAGACCTCAGATCTAGCTATCATCAACTAAGAGTCAGAGAGTGTCACATTCTGAAAACAAATTTCAGAACCCGATATGGTTACTTCGAGTTTCTAGTCATAGTCATTTGGTCTTCCTAATGCCCCATCCCTTTCATGGACTTGATGTTTATAATGTTAAAGTAGTATTTTGAAATGTTCATCATAGTCTTAATGGATGACATACTTTTCTACTCCTGCAGTGAACATGATCACACAGACCATCTTAAAATAATATTACAGACTATCAGAGCTCATCAGTTGTTTGCCAAATTCAGTAAGTGAGAATTTTGGCTAAGATCAGTACTTTTCCTTGGTCATATCGTTTCCAGTTATTGCATTAGAGTTGATTCTTAAGAGATCAAAGCAGTGAGAAACTAGCCTAGACCCATCTCTCCATCAAATATTAGGAGTTTCTAGCTATTACCAACTTTTTGTTGAAGATTTTTCATCTATTGCATCCCTCATGTAAAAATTGACTAAGAAGAAAGTTAAATTTCAATTGTCAAATTCTTCTGAGAAGGGTTTTCAGGAGTTGAAGACTCGACTCACTATAGCACAAATTTTGACTTTGCCCGACATTTTAGAAAGATTTTTTGTATATTGTGATGCTTCCAGAGTTGTATTGAGGTTTGTTTTGATGTAGAAGGGTAAGTTTATGGAAAATTCCTTCAGAAGGCATAAGCCCCATGAAAATAATTATTCCACACATGATCTTGAATTAGCAGCTGTTGTGTTTCCCTTAAAGATTTGGAGGCACTATTTGGATGTGGTGTATGTTGATGTATTCAGAGACTATAAAATCCCACAGTATATGTTTCACAGAAAAACCTACACTTTTGTCAGAGTAGGTGTTTAGAGTTATTGAAGGATTATGACATGAGCATTCTATATCATCTGGGCAAGGCCAATGTAGTGGTAGATGCCATCAGTAGGTTGTCCATGGGTAGTGTTGCTCACGTTCAGGATGGTAAGAAAAAGTTAGTTCAGGAAGTTCATAAGCTTGCCATACAAGGTATCCATTTGGTTGATTCAACTGAGGGTAGTGTATGGATGCAGAATAGTTTGGAGTCTTCTTTAGTTTCAAAGGTTAAAGAAAAGAAAGACTGAGATTCTAGTTGAGTTAAGCTGAAAGATTCAGGTAGAGACCAAAAAGTTAAGGTTTTCTCCTAAGAGAGAGATGGTGTGTTACGCTGCTAGGGTTAACTTTGTGTGCAAGGTGAAGATGGCTTGAAGCAGTGAATTCTATCAACAATGCATATTGCGCGTTACTCTATTTATCCAGGGGCCAATAAGATGTATCGCAATTGTGGTAGATCTATTCGTTGAATGGGATGAGGAGAGACATTACAGAGTTTTTAGCTAAGTTTTCTACATGTCAGCAGGTGAAGGTTGAGTACCAAAAGCCTAGTAGTTCTATATAGGATCTCAGTATTGCCACATATAAGTAGGAATAAGTGAACATTAATTTCATGATAGATTTGCCTCTTATTCATCGTCAGTACAACTAGATTTGAGTCATTATGGATAGGATGACCAAATCAGCCCATTTTTTTACCAATTCATACTTCTTATTTAGTCGAGGACTATGCCAGGATCTATATCAGAGAGTTTGATAGCCTTGATGTTGTCCAGTTGTCCATCATTTTAGATAGAGGCACGCAGTTCACCTCTTCCTTTTAGAAAGCTTTTCAGAAGGGTATTGGTAGCCAAGTTTACCTTAGTACAACCTTCCACCCTCATATAGATAGCCAAGAAGAAAGGATCATTCAGACCCTTAAGGATATGTTAAGAGCATGTGTAGTTGACTTTAAGGAGAGTTGGGATGATCGCTTACCTTTGATTGAGTTCTCGTATAATAACAACTAATATTCCAGTATTTAGATGACTCCGTTTGAGGATCTTTATGGGTGAATATATAGATCTCTCGTTGCTTGGTTTATAGTAGGTGAAGCCACGGTAGTGGGGCCTGACTTGGAGTTTTATTCTTTAGAGAAAGTGCAGGTAATCATAGATAGGCTTAAGGCATCCTTGAGCCGACAGAAATCTTATGCAGATATGATATGGAAACACCTTGAATTTGAGATTGGTGATTATCTATATTTGAAATCATCTCCTATAAAAGGTGTGAAGAGGTTTGGTAAGAAGGGAAAGCTTAGTCCCTAATATGTTGGTCCTTATAGAATCCCGAGTCATTTGGATAAGGTAGCTTATGATCTTGAGTTGCCTGCAAACTAAGCATCAGTGTACCAGTGTTTCGTGTCTCCTTGTTAGAGAAGTGCATAGGTGACCCAGCAGTTGTACTCCCCGTAGAGAGTGTAGTTATTCAAAATAGTCTCTCTTATGAGGAAGTCCTAATCGAAATCCTTGATAGTCAAATTTGTAGGCTAAGGAACAATTAAATTTCTTTGGTCAAAGTTCTTTGGCAGAATTTGTCCGTTGAGGGAGCTACTTGGGAAGCAGAGGCAGGCATATGAAAACAAGTATTCTCACTTTTGTCCACAAACTCAGAATCAGCCTAAGGTAACAGTCTTTGTTAGACTTACTCAATTCCATGCTCAGTTACAACTACATTACATTCTCATGTCATTCATGCATTCATGAAGTAGTTCTGACATGTGTCATGTCTCTAGAATTCAGTCATGCTTTAGTTATGCATGACTTGAATTGTAAACAAGTCAAAGTGGAAAATTTGAGACCAGATGGTACTTCTCAAGAGATATCCTTGCCTATATGGAAGTGGGATATGATCAATATGAATTTCATCATGGGGCTTCCGAGGTCTCAAAACCATTATGATTCCATAGAGTGATTATAGACCGGATGACAGTCAACTGACTTTCTGCCCATGAGGACTAACTATTTGGAAGATGACTATGCCAAGATGTACATTGAGAAAATAGTTAGCTTGCATGGGGCACCTGTATGCATTATATCCGATCGAGCTACACAATTCTCTTTGTAGTTTTGGCAATCTATTCAGAGGGGTTTATGTACCCAAGTTAACCTGAGTACTGCCTTCTACCTTCAGATTGATAGGCAAGCCAAATGCACCATTTTGACCCTTAAGGATATGTTGCGGTCCTATGTAATTGAGTTTGAAGGTAGTTGGGTAGATAATTTTCCAATGATAGAGTTCCCCTAGAATAATAGCTACTATGTAAGTATTCAGGTGGCACCTTTTGAAGCACTTTATGAGAGGAGATGTAGATCACCAATTGGGTGGTATGAAGTGGGTGAAACCTGATTATTTGGGACTGATCTTGTTCAACAGGCAATAAAAAGGTGAAAGTTATTAGAGATCAACTTAAGACAGACTAGAGTCATCAGAAATCCTAGTCGACGTTAGGATAATGGAGTTTGAATTTGAGGTTGGTGATTGGATGGTTCTCAATGTCTACCTTTTGATAGGTGTCAAGCTTAGTCCTCATTACATAGAACTTTATCAGATTTTGAGGAGAACAAGTGGGGTTGCCTATGAGTTAGATTTGCCCGCAGGCCTGCCTTCTATTCATCTAGTATTCCATGTGTCCACGCTAAAGAAGTGCATTGGAGATCATTCCCTAGCGTTAATTTTGGAGTAGATCAATGTGAAAGACTCCTTATAGTATTAGAAGAACCCATTGTCATTTTGGATTGCCAAGTTCGAAATCTAAGAAGGAAATACTTTCAGTGAAGGTATTATGTGTTGACACCTAATTTTTGCCCTCCACGACTAAATTTAATCCTGAGTTTCTTCAGTTTTTAATAAACCAAAATAATTATTTCATCCAAATAAAAAAAAACTTAAAATATTTTTCTTACGTGATTTTGTCATTTTAAGTAGCGATTATATACTATCGTGTTCAGTTATACGAGATTATATAGTTTATTACTTAAATATTTATTTTACAAAATATAGGATTTAATTAAGGCTTATCTTGAAAATAAATTCAAATGATTAAAATCTTAATATAAATATAATTTATTCTCAAAAATAATTTATTTGGATAAATCTAAATCAAGAAGCTCGGGTTAAAAAAGGTATTAATTCGTATCGAATTTTAATTTAATTTAGCCAATCTAATAGATTTGACCATAATTGAAAATTGGTCATAATTGCAATGCAATTCGTCAATTAATTTTAAATTTGGTCAAAATAAATAAATATGGCTAAATTTTAAATTCAATTGGGGTTATATTTTAAATAACCCCAAAATTCTCAAGAACTCTCATAACTTTTACCCAATTCCCACCAAAAAAATTAATTTAAATTTTACTATTCCCCCCAACTTTGTCCTTTTCGAATTTTGAAATTCAAAGATTGTACTACATAGTACTATTTTCCCCCACATTATCTTCCACCTCACCTTATCTTTAATTTTTACATTCCAAAAACCCCCTCCTAAATACTTTTTCTCCCACATTGGTAGATGACAAGAAATAAATCTCTATCTTTTCCTATAAATGCTTTTCTCCTACATTGGTGTAAAAAACAAATCCCCCATTCTCTCCGATAAATACTACCACTACTTTGGTAGAGAGAGGAGGGGAGAAGGAAAAGTAAGAAAAAAGGCTAGAAAGGTGAAAATATCCTTTTTGAGCAAAATAGTTATTTTTATTTAGTAAAAAAAATTGTTTCATAGAGTTGGTCGGCTAATAAAAATTTCAAGTTGCCGGCGACGTTTTTCGGTGGTGGTTGATTCCGACGAAGCTCGTAGTCTCGTTTTGCTTCCCCCAAAAAGGTAAACACATCTTTTTTTTTTTTTTTTTAAGTTTTGTTATCATTTTTTTTCTCTCTTCATCTTTTTTTTTTCTTCGCAGTTATAATTTTGTTTGCTATAGATGGCCTTAAAGGCCATAGGACGTTGTCATAGGGATATTTTAATTATTTTCATGTTCATGATATAAAAATGATCTAGCAATAGTTGTATGTGCCTTTTTATATTTTATTCTCTGATTATTTAGATAAAGTTCCAATCTTTGTTTAAAAGATGTATTTATGCTTTTTATAAACTAATTGTTGTTGGATACATTTATATTTAGTATGTAAAGTTACTTTCTTTATGTTTAGAAGAATGATTAATGTTGAATGTTTTGCATTTTCACCTTATTCTTTGATTATTTGAATAAAGTTTAGATCTTTACTTGAAAAATGATACACATGTCTTGTTTAAACTTATTGTTGGTAAATATATTTGTGTTTAGCATGTAAAGTTATTTCCTTTATGTTGAAAAGAATAGATAATATTGATTGTTTCTCTTTTTTTCCTTTATTCTTTGATTATTTTGGATAAAGTTTAGATCTTTACTTGAAAAACAATACCCATGCCTTGTTTAAACTTATTGTTGGTAGATATGTTTTTTTTATCATGTAAAGTTGTTTATTTTATGTTGGAAGAATAGTTATTATTATTTGTTGCGCCTTAATAAAAATAGTAATTAGTTAAGTCAAGAATTTGTCATTTGCTTACTAATTATTTTAATGGATTTCAAAACCCTCATATAAAATATGAAGTGCTAGCTTTATTTTTCATCCAAAATGTTTATTCTTATTTGTTCGCATGTTGTCTTTTCAAAATGATAAGAAAGTCCGAATTTTTGCGGCTAAATAAAATTATTTGAATATTTTTGACTCATGCATAGTATGATTGTGAAACTTTTGCTTTGCATTTTTTATTTGTTGACTCTCGTTCTTGTGCAAGTGTGCTTATTCTTGTCATTCAAAAATTGGTTCTTGATAGTTTCTTTTACTTTGAAATATGTCACTTTTATGCCTTGAACATATATTAATTTCTTTTTCTTTGTATGTAAAAAATATCTCGAGTCCAAATGGACTCCTCTCCTCCTGCATTTCGTAATGGGTAAATGAGGTTCACCCCTTTGAGTCAAGTTAAAAGTTTAAACCCAAGGTCCACTACATGGCGTGCGGGTGCTAGAAGATAGACAAAGAAGGAAAATGGGTCAAAACCCATTGATGAGGTCACTAAAAGACTTGAAAAGTCTCAATTTTTATTATTGTCTTCTTTTTATTTATTCATTTAGTCATTTATTTATTCATTCATTTCGACCTCGAATCCGAAGTTGTATTTAATACAGGTGGAGCAAGACTCGAGCCAAAGGCTCGAAAAATAGTTTAGAACAGGTGAAATGGGTTGGAAGCCCAACTAGACTAGGACAGGTCTCTTTGATTTGGGCCCTATGGCCTAAATCCTTTACTTTCTCCTCCCTTCCCCTTTTATGTGTTTATTTGTTTATTAGTTTTGTTTAGACTTAGTTAAAATCCCTACTAATTCGCCTAAATCTATTTTACACAAGTCTTTTTTTTTGAAAAAAATAAAATCACTATTTCAACAATTAATTTTTTCGAAGTTAATCAAAAGATGATTTTCAAACAGTCCGGATATCCATAAGTTAGAGGATGTTTTAGGTGTCTAACACCTTCCTAAAACATTAATTGGAACCGCTTATCTAAAATCTCTAACTTAAAATGATTTTCCTATTTTGAATCGTTTGAAGTAACTCTCTAAAGGTTTCTTAAATCCTTTTCAAAATTAAGTGGCGACTCTCAAAAAGTCAAAATTTTTGCAAAACGGAAATGGCGACTCTGCTGGGGATCTAATTAGGTTCTAACCAAATATTTTATTTTGTCTTTGATTAACTATTTATGTGTTTATGTGTTTCAATTATGTAAAATTTAATTATCGCATCTCATGTCATTTCTTGCATCTTATAAACTGTTTTGGGGTTTCATGGATGTCCCGGCTCTTGTTGTTCAATTCCAAAATGTGTTGGAAATACGAATAGCTTATCAGCACGTGAGTCATCTGACGTTGTTCGTATTTTAAAACTCAAGTTGTCCACTTGAGAACCAGTGTCCAAGCCCACTCTAGACACCGAGGATAGAACGAAACTAAAACCCTATTTTAGGCATCTGCCTAGGACGACCCAATATCCGAGCTGGGTATTGGGCCTTTTAGAAAACCTGCCCTACGTCTATTTGACCCCAAGTCAATTATAGATGAATCATATTTATGTATTGAAAAAATACATGCTTGTCTAAATTTAATCCATTATCCTGTAGGGGTCGGGAAAAGCTTGATTTGCTTACTTTTGTAAGAAGAATTAAAGCAAGTTAAAGCAAGAAATTGATCGATTTGGGAGGTTGCATATAATACACAGTTTACAGACGTCACCAATATAAGAAATGTATGAAGCTTAGAAGGCGAAGGCTGATAGAAGAATCACTTAGGAATTAGTATTTTCTATCCCTTGCATGGGAGCTTATCTTCTTTCATGTTATTTCCCTTTTTCCCTAAAGATTGTATCCCTCTTTTGTTAGCATTTGTCGGCATTTATGCATTTTTCATGTCTATATAAGTTGGGGGAGGGGGGGGGGTTAATGGATTGACTTTGAGGAAGCATATATTTTCTTCAAAAAATCGTTAGGCCTGAACCCTTGGCTCAAAAAGGGTCACCCCAATTAGGATACGAGTTATTTTAATGTCTTCTGTGATATAACTATTTTATGTTCTTATATGCATTGGTTGAGATCAAAGGCAAATTTATCCACTATGACCTACGGATGAATTTGGCTACGACTCGAACAACTCTGTGTAATTATTTCCTGTCAAATATTTTGCATTACTTATCACATACGGAAACTAACAAATTTGCCTTTGAGTTGTTTTACTTTGCAAATAACAGAAATTACTCTATGTTGATAAACTGGCAGAACATCCCTGCTTCACCTGATCGAAAACACAAAAAATCCCATCCTTAGATCATCATTCAAAAATGATAGGAAATGATGAAGAAAGCTCACTGGCTATCCAGGATAATATGATAGCAGAACAGAATGAGATGATTGCGGAACTTGCAAGAAAATTAGAATTGCTTCAGGAGGAAATAAATCGCACTCGAGAATTGGCTTGCTTGGCCATCACCGTCAATGCCCCTGCTCTGGGGGGACACAGGACTCCACTCCAAATCCCTCCCCTCAGTACCCCTATTCTGGGGGACCAACTAACTAACGTATCATCCGGCTCCGCTCCTCCATTTGTCCAAAACACTAATCATGAAAATAATCCAGTGGCCTACCATCCACAAAGTCCATCTGCAACCCCACAGAAACCGTCTTTGAGTCCATTCCCAAATCCTCAAAACATGTTCTCAAATCAACAAAATGCATTCCCAAATCTGCAAGATTTACTCCCAAATCCACAAAATACGGCAAACCTACCTTCGAATCCACCAAATTTATTTCCAAATATGAAAAATCCCTCTCATATTCTGCCAAACTACTTATAATGCCCACATAACCTTCCTAATTTCCAAAACGTTCTGCCCACTTACCAACCAAATTCCCTCCATCTGCAAAATCAAGCCTTTCTTCCAAATCCCCCTCAAGCCATCATATCCCCTGATATTTATGAACCCCTTCCTAACCCTGAGATGGACTATTACAAGGAGAAGGAGAAGGAATAGAAGGCCCAGCATGAAAGGAGTTTACTAGCCATGCAAGAAGAGATCATGAGGATCAAAGAGTCTCACGAGGCCAAGGACCATGATGGTTTGGGGTATGACAATTTGTGTGCTCACCTAGGAGTAGACTTACCAGAATGATACAAGGTCCATAAGTTTGAGATGTTTGACGGTATCGAAAATCCAATGGACCATCTAAGAAGGTACTACGAACAACTAGTAGGGATAGGGAAAAATAAGGCGTTATTAATACGCCTATTCAGTCGAAGTTTGAAAGGTGAAGCCTTGGAGTGGTTCATGTCTCAGGAGCCGAAAAGGTGGATTGGTTAGAGGACATTGGCCAAGAGTTTCCTTGAACGGTTTGTATTCAACATTGAAATAGTCCCTGATCAGTATTCACTAGATCGGATTAAACAAAAGAGCGTTGAGAGTTTTTGAGATTATGCTTTTCGTTGGAGGAGGAAATGGTATCCGTGTTCTCTCGCGCTCAAGAAGGAGAATATTATACTAAGATGGTGTCCGCTGTCAGAGCGACCTTTGCAGATTTCATAAAAATAGGAGAATCATTAAAGGAAGGTATTCGGACAGGAAAAATTGCCAAAACCCCGACATCATCTGGAACTGCCATGTTTTCTAAGAAAAAGAAGGAAGAGGTAGGTGGGGTTTCTGCCAATTCTGTTACAAAATTGAAACAACGGTTCAATTCTAGAAATGTTTTATCTTCCCTGCCATCACCTAACCTTCCGCACACATTCTATGTCCACCCCCAATACAAAACTCCACTCTCAAACACCCCACCATCATACCATGCTCCATAGCCAAATATCTTTCCCCAATACCCAGTTTCACCTCTAAATTATCAGTCTCATTTCCAAACTACTCCCTCAAATAGCCGAACAAATTTCCAAACACCTCCAAATTACCACCAAGTACCCCCCCTACAAACCTAAGACCGTATAACCCCCAGCGTCCAAACCATAAAAAGAAACCTCACCAAAACTTCACCCCACTAGCTGAAAGTCACACCTAATTATTTGAAAGATTGAAGAATGTTGGTCATTTGCAACCAGTACAGCCAAAGCCTGTCAATCCTAGCTCCTGGTTTTATCACCCTGATCAAAATTTTGCCTATCATTCAGGGACAACAGGGCATAGTACTGAGGGCTTTCTTATCTTGAAACACAGAATCCAAGATCTAATTGATCAAAAGGTCATCACACACCAGGCACCTACTCCAAATGTTAGCAGTAATCCACTGCCCAACCATAGGGGATCTATAATTAACATGATTAAAATAGAAGGAGAATGGGAATCTAGCAAGACCATTACTCAGATGAACTCCAAAAAGTGCAAAAGGGCGGAAGAGGTAGGAAAGATAGAGAAAGTTATAGCTGCCTTAAGTACCAGCGAGAAATCCCCATTTATAGTGATGATTGGACCGACTCAAGTGTACGCTCCCCCTCCAAAGAAGGAATTTACTGTACAAACTACCGTTGCCCAAGGGATAACATAATCAGGACGATGTTACAGCCCTGAGGAATTGACCAACAAGAAAGATTCACAGAAAAGGCCAATCACTGAAGGAGAGGCTGAGGAATTTTGGAGGCGTATGCAACCAAAGGATTACTCAATTGTCAAACACTTGGAGAAAATGTTGGCCCAAATCTCTATCTTAGCACTATTATTGAGCTCGCAACACCACCGACAGTCTTTGTCGAAGGTTTTGGAGGAAACGTATGTTCCCATAGGAACGAGCATTGAGAATTTGGATGCAATGATAGGGAACGTTGTAGGGAACCATCGCATATCATTCAGTGATGAAGAATTTCCATTTGAAGGAGTAATGCACAACAAATCCATGAATGTCACCGTTATTTGTGAAGATTATATAATTAATCAGGTATTAATAGACGACGGATCTGGTGTGAATATTTGTCCCCTCTCCAAGCTGGTCCAAATGGGCTATGATTTGGAGAAAATTCATCAAAGACATGCTAATGTGAGAGTATTCGATAGAGGGCAGAGAGATACCATAAGAGAGATTGATTTGCACATCCAAATGGGGCCTGCTGAGTTTAAGAATAAGTTTCATGTTATGGATATCCATCCTAGCTACAACCTACTTTTGGGAAGACCATGGATACATGGGGAAAGACAATTTCATCACCCCTTCATTAATTATTGAAGTTCATTTGGAAAGATCATGAAGTAGTCATCCAAGGAGAAGGAAGTCGAGCGGACTATCCCAATGGGTATGTGCCAGTGATTGAAGATGTTCTAAAAGGTAGCAGTTCCTATACAGTGGAAATTGTAAATACTGCTAAAAGAGATTCGACACCTAAAATATCAATGCCTTCTGTCTACAAAATGATTGCAATTGTGATGTTAAGAAATGGGTTCGAACCTGGTCGAGGCTTGGGCAAGAATTTATAAGGAATTATCGAGCCTATTGTGATCCCAGAGAGAAGCTCTAAGCACGAGTTAGGGTATCAACCTACCTGAATAGATAGGGTTAAGGATGAGCCAGAAAAGAGTCTGTTTAGGCCTTTGCCACTCCTGTTCCAATCATTTCCCGTACGAGAGATGTCATATGAGGATGGTCTTGGGGATGGGATAGGAGATTTGTTTGAAGGATGCAATTCTGTACCAGAAGATATCCCAGAGTCCAGTTGGGTGAAGCAGATTACGCCAGGGGAGGCTTTGCAAAATTGGACCTCCACTCCACTCATAACCCGTCGCCCGTCATGGTACATGAAAGGGAAATTACTAATAGTTTTAAAATCGGTGATGATCCAGAGGAGGCCCCGCAATTCACCTTTTATATCTCAAAACTTTATTTTTGTATCTTACTGCTTTCAAAAAAGGCGGGGGCTTGTATTTGTGCAAGTCGCAAGCCATGGTGTTGTAATTTTTCTCAAATTTCAATGAAAAGGACTTCATTTATTTGGAAAACTATATTAGTTCTAAAACGCTCCTAGTCATATGTTTTGTTATTTTCTTATCATCTAACTTAGTTTGTTTGTCCATTACAGTAATAGTAGCTTAAAACCTGCTAATGTTGTGTCATATCAAAGCCTGAACGAACAAAATAAAGGGGACGATGATGGTTGGAAGGACGATGATGAGGAATAGTTAGTTGAAGATATGGAGGAATTTGAGAATCACAAAAAACCCAATCTGAAAGAAACTAAAACAGTCAACTTGGGAGATCATGATAAAATCAAAGAGACCAGTATCAGTGTCCACCTCGCAGCGTCAGGGAAGTTGAAGTTAAATCCTGCTAAGTGTGCTTTTGGTGTGCCATCAGGGAAGTTGCTGGGGTTCATAGTCAGCAAAAGAGGGATCGAGCTAGACCCATCTAAAATCAAGACAATTCAAGACTTGCCACCACCGAGGACCAAGAAAGAAGTTATGAGTTTCCTGGGTCATCTGAATTACATTAGTAGATTCATCGCTCAATCAACAGTCATATGCGAGCCAATTCTTAAGATGTTGAAGAAAAATGCATTGAATGAGTAGACAGAAGAATGTCAGAGAGATTTTGATCACATCAAGGAATACTTGTCTGTACCACTATTTTTGGTCTTACCGAGAGAAGGAATTCCATTATTGTTTTACCTGTCAGTCTTAGAAAATACTTTCAGATGCGTCCTCGGGCAACATGATGAGACCGGCAGGAAAGAGAAAGCCATTTACTACTTGAGTAAAGAGTTCACACCAAATGAAGCCCATTACACTCTTATAGGAAGGACATGTTGTGCTTTGACTTGGACGTTACAAAAGTTAAGGCATTATCTATCATCTTACACAACTTACCTCATCTGGAGAATGGATCCATTGAATCATATATTCCAGAAGGCCATGCCTACAGGAAAGCTAGCCAAGTGGCAAATGTTGCTGAGTGAGTTTGACATTGTTTATGTAACACAAAAACCAATCAAGGGGAAAGCCTTAGCAGATCATTTGGCTGAAAACGCAGTTTATGAGGAATACGAGCCACTTCAGACATACTTTCCAGATGAGAAAGTTTTGTTTGTAGGAGAAGATATCACGGAAATCTACCCCAGATAGAGGCTATTTCTTTATGGGGCGGTCAACGTTAAAGGTTCAGGAATTAGAGCAGTTTTGGTGTCAGAAATGGGCCAGCATTATCCGATAACTACTAAGTTACGTTTTCCATACACTAATAACATGGCTGAATATGAAGCTTACATCCTGGGGCTCAAATTGGCACTTGATATGGGTGTTCATGAATTGCTAGCCATCGGAGATTTAGATTTGCTGATTCACCAGGCACGGGGAGAATGGGCGGAAAAAAACTCCAAGATTACTCTTTATGTGGAGCTGGTGCAAGAATTATGCAGAAGATTCAAGGATGTTGATTTCAGACATATCCCACGGACACAAAATGAGTTTGCTGATGCTTTGGCCACGATATCTTCCATGATTCAACACCCGAATTTGAGTTACATCGATCCTTTGGAAATAAGCCTGAAGGAGCACCTGCGCATTACATACACATGGAAGAGGAGCCTTATGGAAGGCCTTGGTACTATGAAATTATGAGGTATTTGGAATCTGGAATATATCTTGAAGAGGCTAGTAACAACCAAAAGAAGACAATCCGACATTTGGCAAAGAATTACTTTCCAAGTGGAGAAATTCTTTTTAGGAGGACTCCTGATTTGGGATTCCTAAGATGCGTCGATGCGGCGGAAGCCAATAATTTGATAAATGGGGTACGCGTTGGATTTTGTAGGCCCCACATGAATGAGTTTGTCCTTGCCAGAAAGATCTTGAGAATCGGTTACTTCTGGATGACTATGGAAAATGATTGTAGTAAGTTTGTGTAGAGATATCCAAAATGTCAAATACACGGAGATCTGATTCAAATGCCTCTACACGAGCTTCACACAATGAATTCTCCTTGGCCTTTCGGAGCTTGGGCCATGGATGTTATCGGACTAATACAACCATCGGCATCAAATGGACATAGATTTATTTTAGTCGCCATCGATTATTTCACTAAGTGGGTTGAAGTTGCTTCATACAGAGCTGTCACTAAGAAAGTGGTTGCAGATTTCATCAGGAATAACTTGATTTGCCGATTTGGAGTGCTAGAATCGATTATTACTGATAATGGGGCAAACCTGAACAGTCACTTGATGAAAGAAATTTGTGATCAGTTCAAGATTGTGCATCGTAACTTGACAGCGTACCGTCCCCAAATGAATGAAGCCGTAGAAGCTGCTAACAAGCATATCAAGAAGATCTTGAGAAAGATGGTCGAAAATGATAGATCATGGCACAAGATATTACCTTACTCCTTGCTAGGGTATCGAACAACAGTTCAAACCTCCACAGGAGCAACTCTCTATTTACTAGTTTATGGGAATGAAGTTGTGATACCCGCTGAGGTTGAAATACCTTCCCTAAGGATTATTTAGGAAGCTGGACTGAGTAACGAAGAATGGGTCCATGCTCGCTATGAACAATTCATGTTAATTGATAAAAATAGAATAGCCGTTGTATGCCATGGTTAGCTATATCAACACAGGATGGTTCATGCCTTTAACAAGAAGGTAAGAACTCGAGCATTTGAAGTGGGGCAACTGGTTCTCAAAGGAATATTCCCTCACCAAGAGGAGTACAAGGGCAAGTTCACTCCAAACTGGCAAGGGTCATACATAGTTCGCAAGGTGCTATCTGGAGGAGCTCTGATTTTATCTGAGATTGATGGCACAGAGTGGACCAAACCAATCAATTCTGATATGATAAAGAGATATTATGCTTGAATTATGTTCTAGTTTTTGTGTTTTCTTAGTTTGTTTGTAATCACCTTTGTAATAATGTGTTTGCTAGTGTGTAACTGCTTAGAATCCTTTCTCTTTAATCACGAACTACGTTTGACCTGAATTCCCAAGAAAGGGATACGTAGGCGGCCTATGCCGGCTTCGGTCAACCCCATAGGAAAATTTATCCTTCCCCCCTATGTATGAACTACGTGATGACCTAAATTCCCAATAAAAGGGAAATGTAGGTGGCCTATGTCGGCTTCGGTCAACCCATTTAGGATGGTAAGAAAAAGTTAGTTCAAGAAGTTCACAAGCTTGCCATACTAGGTGTCCATGTGGTTGATTCGACTGAGGGTAGTGTATGGGTGCAGAATAGTTTAGAGTCTTCTTTAGTTTTAAAGGTGAAAGAAAAATAGGATTGAGATCCCGGTTGAGTTATGCTGAAAGAGTCAGTTAGAGACCAAAAAGTTAAGATTTTTTCCCAAGGGGGAGATGGTGTGTTACGCTGCTAGGGTCAACTTTGTGTGCAAGCTGAAGATAGCTGGAAGTAGTGAATTCTATGAGCAATGCATGTTGTGCATTACTCTATTTATCCAGGGTCCACTAAGATGTATCACAATTGTGGGAGATCTATTCGTTAAATGGGATAAGGAGAGACATTACAATGTTTTGGGCTATTTTCTCCACATGTCAGCAGGTGAGCACCAAAAGCCTTGTAGTTTCATATAGGATCTCAGTATTCCCATATATGAGTAGGAATAAGTGAACATTAATTTAATGATAGGTTTGACTTGTATTCATCGTCAGTATGACTTGATTTGAGTCATTATGGACAGGATGACCAAATTAACCCATCTTTTACCAATTTATACTTCTTATTTAGCCAAGGACTATGCCAGGCTCTATATTAGAGAGTTTGTTAGCCTTCATGTTATCCATTTGTCCATCATTTTAGATAGAGGTACGTAGTTCACCTCTTATTATTGGAAAGCTTTTCAGAAGGGTTTTGGTAGCTAAGTTTACATTAGTACAACTTTTTACCCTCAGATAGATAGCCAAGCAGAAAGGATCATTCAGACCCTTAAGGATATGTTAAGAGCATGTGTAGTTGACTTTAAGGGGAGTTGGGATGATTGCTTACCTTTGATTGAGTTCTCGTATAATAACAACTAATATTCCAGTGTTCAGATAACTCCGTTTTTGGATCTTTATGGGTGAATATATAGATCTCCCATTGCTTGGGTTATAGTAGGTGAAGCCACGGTAGTTGGGCCTGACTTGGAGTTTAATTCTTTATAGAAAGTTCAGGTAATCATAGAGAGGCTTAAGGCATCCTAGATCTGACAAAAATCTTATGAAGATGTGAGAACGAAACACCTTGAATTTGAGATTGGTGATTATTTGTATTTGAAATCCTCTCCCATAAAAGGTGTGAACAGATTTGGTAAGAAAGGGAAGCTTAGTCCCTGATATATTGGTCCTTACATAATCTAGAATTATTTGGGTAAGGTATCTTATGAGCTTGAGTTGCCTACAAACTAAGCATCAGTGTACCAGTATCTCATGTCTCCCTGTTAAAGAAGTGCATAGGTGACCCAACAGTTGTAGTCCCCATAGAGAGTATAGATATTCAAAACAGTCTCTCTTACGAGGAAGTCCTAATCGAAAGCCTTGATCATCAAATTTGTAGACTAAGGAACAATGAAATTTCTTTGGTCAAAGTTCTTTGGCAGAATTCGTCTGTTGAGGGAGCTACTTGGGAAGCAGAGGAAGACATGTGAAAACAAGTATCCTCAGTTTTCTCCAAAAATTCAGAATCAACCTAAGGTAACTTTCTTTCTTAGACTTACTCTATTCCATGCGCAGTTACAACTGCATTACATTCTCATATCATTCATTCATTCATGAAGTAGTTTTGACTTGTGTCATGTCTCTAGAATTCAGTTATGCTTGACTTGAATTGTAAACAAGTCAAAGTTGAAAATTTGAGACCATATGGTACTTCTCAAGAGATATCCTTGCCTATGTGGAAGTGGGATATGATTAATATGAATTTCATCATGGGGCTTCCGAGGTCCCAAAACAATTATGATTCCGTAGGGTGATTGTAGACCGGAAGACCAAGTCAACTCACTTTCTGCCTATGAGATCTAACTATTTGGGAGATGATTATGCCAAGCTGTACATTGTGAAAATAGTTAGCTAGCATGGGGCACCTATATACATTATATCCGATCGACTTACGCAATTCTCTTTGTAATATATTCAGAGGGATTTAGGTACCAAAGTTAACTTGAGTACTGCCTTCTACCCTCATATTGATAGGCAAGCCAAATGCACCATTCTGACCCTTAAGGATATGTTGAGGGCCTATGTAATTAACTTTGAAGGTAGTTGGGTAGATCATTTTTCAATGATAGAGTTCCCCTAGAATAATACCTGCCATGTAAGTATTCAGATGGCACCTTTTGAAGAACTTTATGGAAGGAGACGTAGATCACCAATTGGGTGGTATGAAGTAGGTGAAACCTGATTATTTGAGCCTGATCTTGTTCAATAGGCAATAAAAAAGGAGAAAGTTATTAGAGATCGACTTAAGACAGCTCAGAGTCATCAGGAATCCTAGTCGACGTTAGGAGAATGGAGTTTGAATTTGAGGTTGGTGATTGGATGATTCTTAATGTCTACCTTAAGATAGGAGTCAAGCTTAGTCCTCGTTACATAGGACTTTATCAGATTTTCATGAGATCTAGTAGGGTTACCTATGAGTTTGATTTTCCCGCAGGCCTGGCTTCTGTTCATCTAGTATTCCATGTGTCCATGCTAAAGACGTGCACTGGAGATCATTCCCTAGTGTTACTTTTGGAGTACATCAATGTGAAAGACTCTTTATCGTATGAGAAGAACCCATTGCCATTTTGGATCGCCAACTTTGAAATCTAAGAAGTAAGGAAATAGTTTCAGTGAAGGTATTATGGAAGAATAAAAAAAGGAAGGAAGCTTCTTGGGAGTAAGAAGATGATATGCGGACTAGATACCCAAACCTCTTTAAGACAATGGATCACAACTCCAAAGGTATAAGTCATATACTATTCTCTCTATCTTTTTCCTTAGTATACTTGAAGTTGTGCTCTTTTATTTTTTGAGCCATCATTCGAGGACAATTGATCCCAAGGGGGGATAATGTAACACCCCATATCATTCTTGAAATTTATATCTCTCTTGGTAGCGTTCTTAAATAGCTAACTATCTAAAAATTTTTAAGTGTTGAAATGACTTAGAATTATTTTAATCTCTTAAACTTTAATGATTTCTAGATTAATCTTTTTGACCTCGAGATATGTATTTTTAAGTTGATTAATGTTAATGAATGTAATGGGGTTGTCCAGAAAAGTTTTGGATATTTTAAACAATATTTGAGATGCATTTGGGTGAGAAAGATAGTGGATCGACGTAATATCGAAGTGCTACATTGGCAATCGCGTTGGCCAAACTAGTGGCTCGATGTGTTGCATCATAAATCACGTTGGGTTCCCAGTTCATGATTTTCTTTTAAATTTTGGCTTTTGGAAGGGCATTTCAGTTTTTTACCCTGTCATACTCAACCATAACAAAAAATTAAAACGTCTTTAGGGCATATTATGCCAAAAACCACTCAAATTCCATCAACACAAAAACCCTAACTTTCCCATAGATCAAGAATTCATCCACTAAGTCAAGATTCTTCAAGAAAAGAGTCAAGGCTAGGGTTCCAATCTTCAAACCAAATAATCTAAGGTATGTGGAACTATCCTAAAACTCATTGGCATGGATTTTACTATTTTTAAATTAGTTTCAAAAGTATATATATATATATATATATATATATATAACTATAAACAAATTTGGGTTCAGGATTATTGATGATTATGCGTTAAGCATTTCATATGGTTATAAAAAATTGCAGAGATTGTGATGCATTTCTTTAAAATTGAATTATTCTTTTTTAATATTAACCTTGTTAAATTAATGATAGCATGGGACATTCTATTTTCTCTTTTAGTACAAATTCCATGGATTTTGAAAGTTGTGGATTGATCTTATAAATTGTGACAAAGCTTGAGACTGCTGATGAATTACTATGTACAGATTGTTTTATCTTTTCCAGATAATAAGAAAGTGTTAAACTTGTGTTGTAAACAATCATGTTTGTTTTCTTTTCAAAAATGGTTTAAATTGAAAGAAAAGATGACAACCATAGAGAAAATCATTTTTAGATAAAATTATTGACTGTAAATGTTTTAAATAGAGAACTTTTGATTGATAGGTGGTCAATTAATATTTTTTGATGTACGATAAGGGAAGAATAGATATGTGAAATGACTTGCAAGTTTGGGTATGACAATACCTATATTTAATGTGCCTGGGGATTTTATAAAAAGAAGTAACTTTAAGATGAAGAGGATATGCTTTAAAGAATCTAAAACTAGGATTAAGAGAGTTAGATGTTTACCCAAAATTGGCACGATTTATATGACTCATTGCTCGAAATCGTGATTTGCTAACAAAGTTTATGATACCCATCGGTGATGGCCTAATAGCATAGTAGAGAAACAGATACTCCAACTCTTTCAGCAAACATGGGTTGGGGGCTTGACCGCTGAGTCAAAGGATAATTCAATATATCCCATAGAATAGCAGAGTTGTAGGGTGTAGCAACTGTCTTAGAAGTAAGACAAAGAGTAGAGTCATGAATTGCAGATTGTGTTTTAAAAGTTTCAGATTATGCCCATATATTTTGTACTATTTCAACATGATACGTATGAAATGCTCTCACCTGTATTTTGTAATAAAGTATATTTTATTTTAGGATTGTTCTGTATACCTGTACATTTGTATTTACCCACCTATATTTCTCAGTTTGAGGCTGAGTCCAGGGGTCCCGCTAAATCAGGGATTTATCAAACTTAAGTGTGCAGTTGGTGATCGTTCTTTATTTTGGATGGCTTGAATATTGAACATTGTTATTCCATTTTATTTTTAGGTTTAACTGGAGGCCTTGTCCCAGTTTTAGACAAGTTGTTAATTTTTGATATATTAGAGATTTCACAGACTAAAATAGATGTTGTCTAGATGGCTATGGATTTCTTTTTGTATTGTTAATTGAATTCAGAAAATAACCATGATACCTTTTGTTACTTTCTACACTTACATTATTGTATATGAATAGTTTTCATGATTGCCTGACAGAGAAACGATGCCTGAGCCTTCATGGTTTGGGATGCTCATCGCGGCTAAGGCTCGACTCGAGTCGTGACAATTTTTCCATATAAAATGGCTCTGGCTACACTTAAAGAGTTAAAATAAAAGTCAAAAGACCTCTTAGAAAAAGGATTTATCAGGACGAATATATCTATTTAGGGTTCACAAGTTCTATTTGTGTGAAAGAAAGATGGTTCTCTTAGAATATGTATAGACTACCTTCAGTTGTACAAAGTCAGCATCTAGAATAAATACCCATTTCCTAGAATCGATGACTTGTTCAACAAACTTTAGGGTGCCAGTTAATTTTCTAATATATACCTCAGATCTAGCTATCATCAACTAAGAGTCAGAGAGTGTCACAATCTGAAAACAGCTTTCAAAACCCGATATAGTCACTTCTAGTTTCTAGTCATGTCATTTGGTCTTACTAATGCCCCAATGCTTTCATGAACTTGATGTTTAGAATGTTAAAGTAGTATTTTGAAATGTTCGTCATAGTCTTAATGGATGACATACTTGTCTACTCCCGCAGTGAACATGATCACCCAGACCATCTCAAAATAGTATTACAGACTATTAGAGCTCATCAATTATTTGCCAAATTCAGTAAGTGAGAATTTTGGCTAATATCAGTAGCTTTCCTTGGTCATATCATTTCAAGTTATGGTATTAGAGTTGATCCTCAAGAGATCAAAAGAGTGAGAAACTAGCCCAGACCCATCTCACCATCAGATATTAGGAGTTTCTTGGGTTTTTCTAGCTATTACCAATGTTTTGTTGAAGGGTTTTCATCTATTGCACCCCATATGTAAAAATTGACTAAGAAGAAAGTTAAATTTCAATTGTCAAATTCTTCTGAGAATCAGGATTTGAAGACTCAACTCACTATTGCATAAATTTTGACTTTGCCTGATAGTTCAGACAGATTTTTTTTATAGTGTGATACTTCTAGAGTTGTCTTAGGGTTTGTTTTGTTGGATAAGGGTAAGTTTGTGGCTTATGCCTTCATAAGGAATAAGCCCCATGAAAAGAATTATCCCACACATGAGCTTGAATTAGCAGTTGTTGTGTTTGCCTTAAAGATTTGGAGGCACTATTTGTATGTGGTGAAGGTTGATATATTCACAGACCATAAAAGCCCACAGTATGTGTTTTCACAGAAAGACCTAAACTTGTGTCAGAAAAGGTGGTTAGAGTTATTGAAGGATTATGACATTAGCGTTCTATATCATCTGGGCAAGGCCAATGTAGTGGCAGTTGCCCTCAGTAGGTTGTCCATGGGTAGTGTTGCTCCCATTCAGGATGGTTAGAAAAAGTTAGTTTAGGAAGTTCAAAAGCTTTCCATACTAGGTGTCTATTTGGTTGATTCGGCTGAGGGTAGTGTATGGGTGTAGAATAGTTTGGACTCTTATTTAGTTTCAAAGGTGAAAGAAAAGCAGGACTGAGATCCCAGTTGAGTTAAGCTGAAAGAGTCAGTTAGAGACCAAAAATTTAAGGTTTTGTCCCAATGGTGAGATGGTGTGTTACGCTGCTAGGGTCAACTTTGTGTGCAAGGTGAAGATGGCTTGAAGCAGTGAATTCTATAAACAATGCATGTTGCGCGTTACTCTATTTATCCAGGGGCCACTAAGATGTATCGCAATTGTGGAAGATCTATTCGTTGAATGGGATGAGGAGAGACATTATAGAGTTTTTAGCTATTTACTCCACATGTCAGCAGGTGAAGATTGAGCACCAAAAGCCTAGTAGTTCCATATAGGAGCTCAGTATTCCCATATATAAGTAGGAATAAGTGAAAATTAATTTCATGATAGATTTTCCTCGTATTCATCGTCAGTATGATTTGATTTGAGTCATTATGGGCAGGATGACCAAATTAGCCCATTGTTACCAATTCATACTTCTTATTTAGCCAAGGACTATGCCAGGCTCTATATCAGACAGTTTGTTAGCCTTCATGTTATTCAGTTGTCCATCATTTTAGATAGAGGTATGCAGTTTACCTCTTACTTTTGAAAAGATTTTTAGAAGGGTTTTGGTAGCCAAGTTTACCTTAGTTCAACCTTCCACCCTCAGATAGATAGCCAAGCAGAAAGGATCATTCAGATCCTTAAAGATATGATAAGAGCATGTGTAGTTGACTTTATGGGGAGTTGGGATGATCGCTTACCTTTTATTGAGTTCTCCTATAACAACTACTAATATTCTAGTATTCAGATAACTCTATTTGAGGATCTTTATGGGTGAATATATAGATCTCTCATTGCTTTGTTTATAGTATGTGAAGCCACGGTAGTTGGGCCTGACTTGGAGTTTAATTCTTTAGAGAAAGTGCAGGTAATCATAGATAGGCTTAAGGCATCCTAGAGCTGACAGAAATCTTATGCAGATGTGAGAAGGAAATACCTTGAATCTGAGATTGGTGATTATCTGTATTTGAAATCCTCTCCCATAAAAGGTGTGAAGAGATTTGGTAAGAAGGGGAAGCTTAGTCCCTAATATATTGGTCCTTATAGAATCCTGAGTCATTTGGGTATGATAGCTTATGAGCTTGAGTTGCCTACAAACTAAGCATCAGTGTACCAGTGTTTCGTGTCTCCTTGTTAAAGAAGTACATAGGTGACCAAGCAGTTGTAGTCCCCGTAGAGAGTGTAGATATTTAGAACGGTCTCTCTTATGAGGAAGTCCTAATCGAAATCCTTGATCGTCAAATTTGTAGACTAAGGAAAAATGAAATTTCTTTGGCAGAATTTGTCCATTGAGGGAGCTACTTAGGAAGGAGAGGCGACATGTGAAAACAAGTATCCTCACTTTTCTCCACAAACTCAGAATCAGCCTAAGGTAACAGTCTTTCTTAGACTTACTCTATTCCATTCTCAGTTACAACTGCATTACATTCTCATGTCTTTCATGCATTCATGAAGTGGTTTTGACATATGTCATGTCTCTAGCATTCAGTCATGCTTCAGTTATGCATGTCAGTGTAAGTATAGTTACTCATTTCCTCTGTGTTCAGTAAGTCTCATTTGAATATAAATATTCCCAAGGGGGAGATATTATAAGATCCCACAAAGTCCTAGTTATTTTAGTCCTATATAGTATGCCAAAAGAGGTCCAAAACATAGAAAATTTCAGCTAAGCTTTGACACTTAGTCTCATTTTTGGCATCAATATTTCAATGACATCATTTTCTATCTTTTAAGCCTTAGATTTTTTTATTTTTAATTTGGTACATGATCAAAGATGTCAAAGGTCATGTTAGGTGAGTTTTAGAATTTTTGGACATCATTTGAGTCATGTTTTGATTACCAAAATAGCAAGCCAATGCGATCTTTACGCGTCACATTGGCTATCGTATCGACACCATCGATGGGGCGTGGAGCCTTAGTTTTATCAAGTTCAAGTACAAGTCCCAAGAATTCACCATAATTCCCCTGAAATCAACTATCAAGGTATGTTAGGTGTTCATCCTTGGGTTTTCTTCCACCCTTGGAGTTTAAGAACCTTTTTTAAAACTATAAGATTTTAGATTCATGATTGACATACGTAAATTGGGTTGTATTCTTGTTTGTGTTGTTGTATTTCAATTCAAGATTTAACTATGAGTTTCATGAACATAAGATAGAATGTATGTTGATTTATGTAATTCGCATGTTAAAACCCTTAAAATTTCAATTTTATGTTGTAGTCATGATGCTTATGTGTTGTTCATTATCATGTACATTAATCATGCTCCCCAAGTGTTTGATGAAATGTCCAGATGAGAAAATTATGCATGGTAACCTATTATTGTGTTGCTAAAGTTATGATAAGAGTTTATTTATTATGCTATCGAGTCTTGGGGTATTTATTACCCGAAATCTAGCTGTTTACTTACTTGTATTAGTTATAGAATAGTACCAGTAAAGATCACTCAGTCAGTTTACATATTTTAGTGAACTCAATCCAGTTAGTTTAGTCAACATGATAAGTGTCAGTTCAGTCAAGCCCAATACAGTCTAGTGATCATTTCAGTGTTGATTCAGTTGGGAGAAGGATTCAGTACCAAGCAAACTCAGGGATGGGGCCATTCCTGCCAACAAAGGGTTTGATCCTTAGTAGCAATCTCTGCGTGATAGAACTACATAGCAAGTGTAGGGTAAGTCGTCCTCCTTCCAGACTAGGGTTGATTCCATCATATATATTTCTTGATTCTTCCATCCAGATTACGGTTGACTAAACATTATTAGTATCCTATGGAAAGCTGCTAACACCCTTCCAACTAGGGTCACAGGTTGGACCCCAAATCAGTCCATATCGGGATATGTCAGTTCGATAAACACTCCTATAGTTACAGTTCAATCTCAGTATTTAGTAAAGAACTTAGTTAGTTCTATAGAACCATGGCTATCATGTATCAGTTACTTAGCAATAAGAATTCAGTACTCAATTTCAGTATAATCTCAGATACATGATGTATAACTATATGTGCAGTATTGCATATTTAATATGTTTAGTAGTTATAGTTTTGGATATACTCACATATAGTTACTTTGTGAGGTTCATTCAATCAATTATCGTCTCATGCATATGAACCCATGTATATCAGCCTTACCTTACTTAGAACACCAGTACATTACACATACTGACATATACTCTCTCTTTTGCACTATGATGTCTCATATCATAGGTTTGGACGCTTAGGTTCCTGACTGTACTTAGCAGCTCAGGCTATCAGCAGCAGATATAGTGGTGAGTCCTCATATTTTGAGGATAGAGTTTATCTATTTCAATATTTCAGCTATTTAGTAGTTATTTCAGTCAGAGTTAATTTGGGGTTTGTTCCATCAACTCCATATTTAAACAGTTAGAGGCTTTTAGACTAGCATAATCAGCCATTCAGTTTTCAAAATTTATTATTAGTTATACTCAGTTATTATTTTAGTATTTTGAGAACCTTATGGCATTTTCAGATTTCTTCTGCATATATATTTCAGTATTATGTTCTATGCTCACAGCAGGTACCAGTAGCTTGTGGTCCTTCTGGATTGTAAGCACCGTGTGATGCCCAAGGTATAGTCTCAGGGTATTACCATTTAGCCTCATTATTTGTCTAACCTGAGTAATCTCAGAAGAACAAGATGCAGGCCCCATATCTTCAAACTATCGGGTTTGAGAATCCACCAACTAAGCTATCATATGCATGAACTATCGAAACTCAGCATTAGATACTTCTCTTTGGGGAGGTTGAGTACAATTACCTCTAGATTGAGGATCCATAGTTGACCTAGTGGACTAGTCTTAATAGGAAGAACTCCAGGAGTAACAACAAATTCTGGAGTATGAGCTCTATTATAGGTCTGCATCCTATAGGCAGGGCGGACCTCCTTGGCTTGGGAATTTTGTTCATTGGATCAATGGGTTGGCATGGTAACTTTATGAAATAAAGTAAATCATTGGTTAGAGGACATACAAACTCTATATCAAGAACTAAATCATAAAAGAAGAGAGATATTCCTAAATACCTTGTAGCCCTCTTCTTATAAGTGTGGCACGCTACACACCCATAAATAGAGTTATACCTAGTTTTACTTTATAGATACCCTAGGACCATGAACCGTGATCAGATGCCAAATTTTTCACGACCCAAGATGAGGCCCTGGCCGCAATGGGCATCCCGAACTATGAAGGTACACACCCCTATCTATCTGGTGATCATGCACAATGTTCATACAATAATAAAAAATGTGGAAAATCATACTACAGAGTCATGGTCGACATTATAATCCAACTAAAAATTTGAAAAAGCAATTTATAACCCTCTAATAGCAGCAAACATCAGTCTGCAAAATTTTTAATAAATAATAACCAACATCTTGTCTAAACTGGGACAAGGTCCCTAGTTGGACCAATAACAAAATGAAATAGCATTGTTCTAAAAACAGCCCTTCAGAAATAAGAGAACCTCACCAACTGCATATTTTTGTCTAACAAATATACGGTTTAGTGGGATCCCTAGACTGAGCCTCAGATCCTGAAATATAGGGGTCAATACAAATGTACTTGTACGCAGAGCAATCCAAAATAATGTTCTTTTATATATAACATAAGTGGGAGTATTTCATAAAGCGTTATGCATGAAGTAATTTAAGATACATGGGCAATTTCAAATGATCCTAGAATAATTCTTTAGATGAAATTCCATTCTTTGTTTTACTTCTGAGCTAGGTTGTACGACCTAAGAGTTTGATATTCCACAGGCTATGTGTAATCTACCCTTAACTCGGCAGCCAAGCCCCTAACCCAAGTTTTGTGCAAAGATTTGAGTTTCTGAGTCAAAAACACCACAGGGCACTAGGACAACATATAATCCCTCTTGGAGTCATAATGACCCATATCAGCAAAACACGATTTTAGGAAATGAGTTTTCTAAACTCGTGTCTTCTTCAGGTAAATACCTAACATCTCTTAAGCCCATTTTTAACCTTTTCTGAACATGCATATTTAAAAATTCAAATTCTGAAAATCTACATCAAATCTTACTTTTGATTTATTCTGAGTTTGTTATGGCATTATCTGATTTGGTATCATTATTGCAAGACTTGCAAGTCATGCTTTTCATCCATACATTATCAAGTTACAACTCTTTTCAAGAAATAAAATTTTTAGACCACCGAATTGTTTAAACAATAAAAGAGGATGTGTACAGTGAAATTCATGAAAACTTAGGCAAAGATCCTCAAGTTCAATTCACAAACACGTGGTGGTCAAGTATCTTATAACAAACCATACAAATATTTAAATCATCTATATTGTTTATGTAGTTAATAAAAATGCCCTCTCTTCATGTCATCACCAAAACCAAGTCAATCAAAACTAGTAAAGACATTCATGGAATACATTTCTATATGAAATTGAATAGTTCATTACTTGTGTAATTATGATTCTTCACAAGAAGAGAATGAGCATTGACATTCATTTTCTCAATTAAAATTTCAAGTAGTCAAATGCGTAGATACATATATATACGAGTAAAAGATCAATTTCAATATAAGGCCTCAAGAACGAAAAATATGTCATTACAAGGATTCACAATGCTTACTTATTCTTATAAATTCAAAAACTTTCAAAAACATACGATTCCATAACTTTAAACCTTACTCAAAACATTTTCAACAAGCCCATTTAGTTTAGGAAAACCCCACGTACCTTATGTCGTTTAGTTTGTAGATTGGAACTCTAATATTGACCTTTTTCTTGAAATCCAAAACTTAGAGGAAACCCTAGTTTGATCTTGTTCTTGAGAATCAAGAGGATTTGATATATTGTAAAACTGATAAAGGTTGATTAATAATTTTTAAAATATAATTTAATTCATGTGAGTAGTTTCTGGGAAGGAAAAGTAAAAACCCCATTAAAAATATACTTTTTGTGTAATTCGGTCTCAACTAATGGTTTTGTTGATGAACCGTCAGTTCGGTGACAGACATCACTCCAACCATCAGTTATTCGCCAGAGAATAAGCTCACATCCTAAGGTTTGATGAAAATCTTGATAGGCCATCACTGGATTGACAGTCCATCAATCTAGCCATCGTATCTCTGTAGACTCACACCTCTATAGAAAATAGGCATAAATTTTTACCACAATATCTAATTAAGTTGAAACCAGTGGCTGTGGAAAGAAGACTCAAATACAATTCATTTAATATATAGTATTCCCTATAACATGTTAAATATAAGAAGTTATGGGTAATTTAATATGACCCAAGTTTACACACTTACTAAAACTAAATTGATAGGAAAGTTTTCAACTCGTCTTTGAATTAATCGACCTTTATGATCTCAATTCATTCTCAAATAGATTCCCACACTACCTAATTGATTATCATACTTATATTTACATAGGATTCAATGGATTTTGAGACCCTTACACATAGGAATAATGGTTTACATTTTAGTCTAAAAATATGGGTTGTTACATAAGGTTATAGGGGAAGGGGAAAGAAGAAGATGAAATTTTGTTAGGTGAAATAGTTATGAGGGAAATATAAGGTGAGAATCTTTATGAGAATGATTGAATTTGCTAGTCCTAGTGAAGAGATCCATGAAATGGGGTGTTGTAATGATAGGTTTGAATGTTCTGATTAATAAAAACAAAACCCAATGTGCTATGTGGTTAGTATTCCATAAATTAATACTTGAGGTTGTTGGACTGTAGTGATGAGGTGATGTGATTTATTAATGTAATGTAGAGTATAGGGTCCCATAGTTAAAGTCAGCACCTCTGTAACGCCCCGAGCCTGGTGCCCAGAACTCTACACTGTGCTCATGACTCTGAAGGACCACAAGCTAACCCTTGACTGATATATGTACATGTACATTGCATAATATATGTATATAAATGTGGAAATAAAGGCTGATATGCCATAAGGTTCAATACTGAATAAAATTGATAAAACATAACATCTGAGTGGGGTATCAAATACCTAAAACAACTTAAATAAACTGTCTAAAAACATAATAGTTTGATAATACCATAGTTTGGAAAGCCTCTAACTGTCTGAATAAGGAGTTAATGGGATAGGTCCGTAATTAACTCCGACTACTGAAATAAGCTCAATATTGTAATGGTAAAATAATAATCATGTCCTCAGAGAATGAGGACTCACTACTAAAACTCTGACTGCTGAATACTAGATGGCTATTGAGGATCTGGAGCTTGTGTGTCTAAACCTATAGAATAAAATAAAACACCATAGCACGAATGCATCAGTACGATTGAATGTACTGGTATGCATATGAGGTAGGCTAAATACAAGGGTTCACATGAATGGATAGTAATAACTAACTATGTAACATGAACGTGAGAGTAAGTGCATGAATTTATAACAACTATGACTGATTTTGTGATAACATTATTATTGAGTATGAGTATTGATAACATGAGTCACTAATAACTAATATAGCTGATACTGAGAGACTGTATTTGACAGTCTAGGTTTTTGATAGAACTAGATGAGTTCCATACTGTTCTAAGTTGACTGTATCTAACAGTCCTGAATTTGAAGAACTATCTGAGTTCTTTTACTGAGACTATTACTGAAACTATGGGAAGTAGTCATCTAACTGACATGCCCCAAATAAGTGAATATTGCTAAATTAGGGTCTAATCTGTAACCCTAATTAGAAGGGTGCCAATACTGTACCACTGGTAATGACAAGCTATGACGATCCTCTACTGACACGTATGAAAAATGAGAATGTTGGGAACCCTCAACTAGAAGGTAAGCAACCTTATCAACCCTCGACTGACAGGTAGATATCTCAACCTATGCTAGCTACATTGTTCTGGAACACAAGGATTGCTTCTAGGAATCACACCCTCTACTGGCAAGTGAGTTCCCATCTATGGGTTCACTTGGTGCAAATTTTAACTCCCATCTGAATAGACACTGATCATGTTTAAATGAACTGGACTGGACTAAGCTAGGTAAGTTTTGTTGACTAACAGAATGGTACTTGAGATTACTAAATTACTGAGCTTTCCTGAGTCACATCACTGACTGACTTCTATGGATCATGGCTTGACTACGAATATCGTGGAAACATGACACTAGATCTAAGAACACAACTATATTTTTTGGGTACAAGTACCCCCAGGACTCGATAGAAGGAAACTGGCCTAACCTGACACTTATAGATCATAGGATTAAAGTCCACCATTCAATAATATCATAAGTTGGGGATTTCATACTACATATAATTCTCAAGATCTTATACATAGAAGAGAATACATATAACAACATGCCATAAGACCATTCATCTAGTTTCATGACCATCCTATCAACAACCATAATGCATAACCATATCAAAGAAGTCATTATTTTCATAAGGGTATAGTATGCATTTGTTATTTATGTCATAGTTTAGCTATAATACATGATTTCTAGTCTCTTAGGCATTTTACCAAACCCCTTACATGCACAACTTAGGCATAGGTGAAGTCAAATCATTAATTATGAACACCCAAATTTACATGTTTTCAACTCATATGATATCAAAGATTCATAAAAACACATAAAGATTCCAACTCGGGAATCATTCAACATCAATAACATGGTTAAAATAACCCACAACATAAACACCATGATTCATAAATAAAACAAGGTTCTTGAGCTTCATAGATGGAAGAGAACCCATGAATCAATACAAACCATACCTTAGTTCATGATTTCATGAAGTGTCATGGGGAGAATTTCTTGTAATTGAATCTTCTATGAAAACCCTAGCTTATTCTTGAAAGAAAATTGAGAGATACTGGTATACTTTTAGTTCTAAATAGCTAAATTTCATGTTAAAGGGCTTATATATAGATAGGAGAATGACCAAAATGCCCTCCAAAACACAAAGGTGGAATGCTAGAAACTGAGCAAAAAGGCTATAGCCAGGGCGGCACCTGGCAAGTCCACCGGGGTATCCAGGGCGACGCCTTGCTATTGCGGTGGAGTATCCAGGGTGATGCCCTACCTGGATCGGTGATCTATCCTGGGCGACATGGCTTTATCACCTTTTGCTACTATTTTGGGCACCTAAACGTGCCCTTATGCTATTTGAAAAAATTTGAAACTCACCCAGGATGTAATACGACCTTGTACCATCACAACACAACTTGAGAATCATAAAATGGAGGTCGGGAAGATTGTCGAATAAATCCCCAAATTTTGGAGGCATAAAATAAGACTAAGTGTTCAACACTTAGGTGAAATATTCTAAGTATTGGACCTTCTAAAGAGCTTTTAAGAGAACAAAGAGATAGTTATCTACGTAAGATTTTGTAAGGTCTTAAATATCTCCCCCTTGGGAACATTCATCCTCGAATGAGACTAACTGAGAGAAGAGAAAAGACAACTGACGTGACCACTCAGCATGAACAACTGAACATGAGTTCATAACTTATATGACTAGTAACTGAATATATCATACTGAACATGCATATCTGGTGCATGGATTTATTTTACTTAACTGATACATGAATACATGACTATATATGCAATGGTACTTAGTACCTAGTTTATAAAGGAATTCTGAGCATGAAACTGAATATGCTTTAGGAGAACTATTACATTGAGCTTGAACTGATTTAGCTAAGAATTGGTGAGGATACTTGGTATGCATGTCAGCTTCGGCTTACCAAGTAGCTCCCTCAACGGAATGATTTCTCCAAAGAACTTTGACTAGAGGGACTTCTTTATTCCTCAATCTATGAGTCTGATAGTCAAGGATTTCGATTGGAATCTCTTCATAAGAGAGGATGTTCTGAACATCTATGCTCTGAATAGGGACTACAACTGATGGATCACCTATACACTTCTTGATCAAAGTAACATAGAACACTGAATGCACTGAGGCTAGATTTGAAGGAAACTCGAGCTCATAAGCTACCTTGCCGAATTGACTGAGAAACTTGATTGGGCCGACATTTCAAGGACTGATCTTCCCTTTTTTGCCCAATATTTTCACTCCCTTCATATAATAGATCTTTAGGTAGACAAAATCACTAATCTTAAACTTGAGATCCTTTCTACACATATCTGCATAAGACTTCTGTCGGCTCTGAGTAGCCCAAAGTCTTTCTCTAACCAACTGGACTTTCTCTAAGGCGTAGAATACCAAGTTAGGCCCTATGATAGAAGCCTCACTAACTTCAAATAAACCAACTAGAGATCTGCATCTCCTACTATAGAAAGCTTCGAATGGAGCCATCTTAATACGGGAATGATAGTTTTTGTTGTATGCAAACTCAATCAAAGGTAAGTGGTCATCCCAACTACCCTTGAAATCAATTGCACACGCTCTTAGCATATCTTCTAGAGTCTAAATGGTCCTCTCTACTTGACCATCTATCTGAGGATGAAAAGCTGTACTGAGAAGAGCTTGGGTACCAAGACCTTATTGGAATGCTTTCTAGAAGTAAAAGGTTAATTGGGTACCTCTGTCTGAGATAATAGATAACAAAACACCATGCAATCTGACCAACTCCTTGATGTAGAGTTTTCCATAATCCTCAGCTGAATAGGACGTATGAACTGGAAGGAAATAAGCTGATTTGGTCATTCTATCTAAAATGACCCAAACTAAATCATGCTGATGACGAGTTCGGGGAAAACTCATCACGAAGTCCTTGTTTACTTCTTCCCACTTCCAAGTAGGAATGGTGTACTCCTTCATGGGACCACTAGGTTTCTGATTCTCTATCTTATCTCTTAATATATTGAGCACTTAGTCATAAACTCTATAACATCTCTCTTTAGTCCACTCCACTAATAGATTTCCCGCAAGTCGTGGTACATCTTAGTGGCCACTAGATGAATAGAGCAGTGCACACCATGCATTTCTACAAGTATTTGCTGCCTCAAGTCATCTACACCTAGAACATATAGACGACCCTGACAAGGCAAAACACCATCTCCTCCTTGGGAGAAAACCTTTACTTTCTAATCTTTGACTTACTCTTTCAACCTGACTAGGCTGGGATATCTATCTTCCTTTTCTTTAACCTCAGATACTAGAGATAATTTTGAGCTACTCTGAGCCCATACATCACCCTCTCTTTTATCAACTAAGTGAACAAATATTCTAGCAAGTTGATGGACCTCCTGAGCTAACTACTTTTTATTGTCCTCAACATGAGCAACACTACCCATAGACAGTCTACTGAGAGCGTTGTCCACTACATTGGTCTTTTCTGGATGACAAAGGACACTCATGTCATAATATTTCAAGAGCTCTAACCACCTTCTCTGACAAAGATTGAGATCTTTCTGAGAAAATACATACTGAAGTCTTTTATGATCTGTGAATATATCTACATAAAATCGATATAAATAATGCCTCCAAATCTTCAAGGAAAATACTATGGTTGTTAACTCAACATCATGAGTAGGATAATTCTTCTCATGAGGCTTTAACTATCTGAAAGCGTTGGAAATAACCTTACCATGCTGTATGAGGACACAACCCAAACCTACTCTGTATGCATTACAATACACTACGAATCCATCTGGACCATCTAGTAATGCTAGAACTAGGGTTGAGGTGAGTCGAGTCTTCAACTCCTGAAAACTGTTCTCTCAAGAATATGACCACTAAAACTTGACCTTCTTCTAAGTCAATCTAGACATAGGGGATGCAACAAAAGAAAATCCCTCAACAAACCATGAAACTCCTAATATCTAATGGAGAAACAGGGCGATACTAGTTTCTTACCGCTTTGGTCTCTTGAAGATCTACCCTAATACCATCACCGAAAATAATATGACAAAGGAATGCTACCGACCTTAGACAAAATTTGCAGTTACTAAATTTGGCAAATAACTGATGATTTTTTATAGTCTGAATAACAATTCTGAGATGGTATAAATAATCTTGCTCACTAAGAGAGTGAACAAAGATGTCATATATGAAGATTATGATGAACATATCTAAATACTGCTTGAACACCTGGTTCATCAAGTCCATAAAAGTTGCTAGATAATTAGTAAGACCAAAGGACATGACTAAGAATTTGAAGTAACCATACCGAGTCCTGAAAGTTGCCTTTGCGATGTCACATTCTGTGACTCTGAGCTGATAATAGTCTGATCTGAGGTCTATCTTAGAGAAATAGCTAGCATCCTAAAGTTGGTCAAACAAGTCATCAATTTTGGGAAGTGGATACTTGTTCATGATCGTAAATTTACTAAGGTGATGGTAATCAATGCATATTATGAGATAACCATCTTTCTTTCGCATGATAAAATTGATGCACCCCAAGGGAACACATTGGGTCTGATGAATCCCTTATCTAAGAGATCTTTCAACTGTTCTTTTAGTTCTTTGAGTTTTGCAGGTGCTTTTTTGTATGGCGAAATAGATATAAGTTGCGTGTCTAGAAGAAAATCAATGCCAAAATCTATTTCCCTTTTAGGAGGAATTTCTGAAAGGTCTTTGGGAAAGATATTTGGATATTTATTCACAATTGGGACTTATTCAAGATGGGAGTTTTGGAGTGAGAGTCCTTAACATGAACAAGATGATGGATACACCCCTTATCTATCATTTTCATTGCCCAAAGGTAGGAAATAGATTGACCTCTGAAAGCTGAAGTACTACCCCTCCACTCTAAGATGACCTCATTCGAAAACTAAAATTGGACTATTTTATTTCTGCAGTCGACGGTGGCATAGTAGGAATAAAACCAATCCATGCTAAGAATGACATCAAAATTAGTCATCTCTAATTTGACTAAATCTGCTGAAGTAACTTTCTAAAATATGATAACCAGGACGTTCCTGCATATCCATCGAGCTATGATGGTTTTATCCACTAGGGTAGAGACTAAAAAAGGCTCTGCTAGAATTTTAGTACTAACTCCAAAATTGCCTGATATATAAGGAGTAATAAAATACAAGGAAGCACCTGGATCTAGCAAAGTGTAAATATGCATATGAAAGATCTGTAATGTATGAGTAACTACATCAAGAGAATTTTCCTGATTTTGCCGGGACTGGAGAGCATAAAATCTATTTGGGCACAACCCACTAATAGCACTAGATATGGCACCCTGCTGAATTAGGCAATCAGAATAAGCTTCGAGATGGTTCTTCTAACTCAATAGGGGGCAATCTCTAACTCTATGGCCTTTCTTACCATAATCGAAATAGACATAACTACCAGATCTGCAAACACCCTTGCGGTTCTTACCATAAACCTGACAAAGGGATAAGTATGGGCACTGCTATCATTGCCCTGAAATTGAGAGCCTGGCGCCCTATTTGTTAACTTAGGAGTTAGAGCACTAGTTGAAGAAGGAGCTGGAACTGATGACTTAGGAAAAAACTAAGAATGGTTTCCTCCTTTTAGTTTGGAATGAGCAAAGTTAAAACTGCCTGACCTTGCTCTCTTATTCTGTATCTCCCTCATCTTAATCTTCTACTCCTCTGCTGAGCATAAGTCAGAAGTCTGGATAAATTCATGTAACTATTTAACATCGTAGACCTGCACTCATTTACCACACTATTATTCACCCCTGAAATAAACTTACTCATCTTGGCCCTGCTATCCGCAACCACATGAGGGGCGTATCTAGATAATTGAGTAAATGTAATAGAATACTCTTTCACTATCATATTTCCCTTTCTGGGTTTAATAAATTCTAGCACCTTAGCCTCTCTCAACTCTTAGGGAAAGAATCTATCTAAGAATGCATAGGAAAGCTCCTCCCACTCTATAGGACCTACATTATCTAACCTCTCTGACTTCTATTTCTTGTACCAAGTATGAGCCACATCCTTCAACTGATATGCAGCTAGCTCAGCACTCTCAATAACAGTAACCCCTATGATGTCTGTAACCTTCAGAACCTAATCAATGAATTCTTGAGGGTCCTCATCTAACTTAGACCCGAAATATAAGACCCCATAAAGTTTCCTCATCATTAAAGCTTTCAAAAATGAGTCACAGGAAGTTTTACACTTATAATTTTATCTAAGTGTCCAACACTTAGATTATTTTGAGCCTTCAAAACTTCATTGAATTATTTCACAACCTTTCAAGCCTCCATTTTTTATTTTTTTTGTTGCATTGCAATGGGGCAAGTCTATAGTACATCTCGGGTGAATTTCAGATTCTTTGGACCTCATTTAGGGTGCGTTTGGATTTAAAAATAGTACAATCATGCGATTTTCATTCGTTGCATAGTGCATCTCAACCCTGGAACTATGCGATGGGGCATACGGTGCATGCTCCAGTTCGGTAGGATAGAGCATGCAACGCATGCTCTGCTGCATGCACCTGGGAATTTTAGCATTTAAACCCAATTTATTAAGGTCAAAAGGGACTTTTTCCCTACTCTACATAATCTCTTTAACACAAAAGTTTTCATTATTTTACCCAAATATACTAGTCTTCTCTCAATTATCCTCAAGAACAACCTAGAAATTCAAAAACTCAAGATTTCTCCGTTAACTTTTCAAGAATGAAGAAACTAAGGTCTGCAAGTGTTTATTCTTGGGTTCCTTCCACCCAAGAAGTTCAGGAATCCCTTTTTAAGTTCAAAGATTATATTTTTATGAGTTTTCATGATTTATGTGGCTTGAAATTGAAGTTCTTGCTGTTGTTGAGATTAAATTCATGTTTTGATTATAAAGACTCAAGCTTTGATCCTAGTATGTGTTGATCTTATGGTGTTCATGATAAAGCCTCTTCAATAAGCATGTTGAATTATGTAATCATGTTAATTTGGTGTAATGAATTGTTGTATGACCAAAGGGTGCCTCCTATATGTTTGTTAGAATGATTATATGAAGAAAATAGTACCATTGTAGCATGCTAATTATAAAATCCCCAATTTTGTGATAAGTAATGCATGTCAAGTGTTTGTTGTAATGCCAAGATGAGTGAAGTATGATGTGTTTTATGTATTCTCTATTCATGTGTATTCATTATGGAATAATTTATGAGACAATAGCATACCTCTTTATACAATTACATATTGAAGATTCCCCAATTTATGTACACATGAATGCATGTTATGTATCTAATGCAAGATCTTATGGAATGAGTTATGAAGAATTGTTATCCATTTTTTATGTAATCATATGTTAATGTTTTGAAGTCCTTAAAGAAATGTTTAGTTAAGTTATGGTGAATTATAGTCTATTGTTGTGATGTTGATGTTAGTTATGAATTCAAGGAGTCATGTCTTGTCAGTTTCCTTCTATCGAGTCCTGGGGGTACTTGTACCCAAGAAATATAGTTGTCTGCCTAGAGCCAAGTCAGTTCAAGAGAATCTCAGTCGTGCTATGATTAGTAGAATTTACTCAGTACAGACATTAAGAAAACTGAATAAATCTCAGTATTCAGTCTAATCAAGCTCAGTACTCAGTTCAGATCTTATTAGTATTCAATATTTGGTTCAGATTATAGTAAAGCTCAGTAAGTTATAAAACTCAGTAGTATTCAGATAGTAAGTAGAATATTTCATCAGATAACGGAAATCAAGTGAACTCAGTCAGATCAGTCAAGTAATACGATCAATAATAGATTCAGCTCAGTCTAAATTCAGTTAAGAATCAGTTCAGAGTCTTTCAGTTGGGAGTAGGAACTAGCACCGAGTAAGTGTAGGATGGAGGCTTCCTCAAGAGAGAGAGAGAGTCGTTAGAAGCAATCCCTGTACTCAAGAATTGCATAGCCAGCACAGGATCAGGAGTCACCCATTAGATAAAGGCTTGACTACCATACTGCCTTAGGCTTGACTTCCTGTTTAGGGTCAACCCATTAGATAGGCTTGACAATAGAAGAGTCTTTACCTGTGACATGGTATTGACTCCCTTCCATCTAGGGTTACAGGTTTGACCCCACTAGTCAGATTCGGGGCAAGTTGGTTAAGTGAGAACTCCCACAGTTACAGTTTTAGCTTTATATTCAGTCTTAATCAAGATCTCAATAAGTCTCCCAATTTAGGACCGTCAGATACAGTCACACAGTTCAGTAAGTGTAAGACCCCGAAAAACTTTGCATTTAAAATTTAGCTCGTTTAGCTCCTTAAAGCTCAATAGAAGGTCCAACACTCAGAAAATTTTGCTAAGTGTTCCACACTTAGTCTTATTTTATACCTCCAAACTTTGGGGATTTATTTAACAACCTTCCTGACCTCCATTTTTTAATTTTCAAGTTGTGTTGTGATGGTGCAAGGTCGTTGTACATCTCGGGTGATTTTTGAAATATTTAGAGCTGTATAAGGGCATGTTTGGGGTGCCAAAATAGTAAAAAAAGGCTACAGGACCATGCAGCCTCGCTTAGACCACCGATCTAAGCAAGGCACCACCTAGGCTAGACCGGGGGTCTAAGTAGGGCACCGCCCTGATCCCATCCTTTTCCCCCAATTTTCAGCACTGTCATTCCGAGCTTTGAGGGGTATTTTGGTTAATCCCCCACCCCTCATTTACACCAAAATATACTACTTTCTTCAATTTCTCACAAGAACTAGGGAAAGGGTTTCAATTTGAAGACCCAAATCCAAGAACTTTCACCGTTAATTTTCATGAATTTTTGCTCTAAGATATGCGATGTGTTGATTCATGGACTCCTTTCGTACATGAAGCTCAAGAGCCTTATTTTAAACTATATATCATGGTATTAATGTTGTGATTTGATTGTTGATCATATTTATGAGTTGAATGACTTGAAGATGAAATCTTTATATGTTTGTATGAAACTAGGATGACATATTAGTTGAAATATATGAATATTGGGTTGATTGAACTACTAAATTGATGAATACACCTATGCCATAAAGTGTGCATGCAAGATGTTTTCTAAAATTCCTAGGAGCCTAGAAATCAAGTTTTCATGACTCAGTATTACCTAAATGATAAATCCATGCTAACCCTTATGATTCAACATGAATTTCATTCTATTGTTGTATAGTTATGGTTGTTATATGAAGCATTCATAACACTGGAGTAATGCAAGTATGTACATGTTACATGCATTCCCTTCTATGTGTAAGATGTTGAGAGCTATGTATTATGCAATTCCCTACTTATGGAATTATGAATTGTGAACCCTATTCCTATGATCAAGAAGTGTAATAGTTGTGTTAGTTTCCTTCCATCGAGTCCTAGGGGTACTTTTACCCAAAAAATATAGTTGTATGCCTAGAACCAAGTCATGTTTTCATGATAACCTCAGTCAAGCCATGTTCCATAGCACTCAGTCAGTCATGTGACTCAGGAAATCTCAGTAATCTCATGAACTTAGTCAGTTAATTAGAATTCAGTATATTCCGTTAGTCAATGAAACATAGTGATCTCAATCCAGTTCATTTCAATAATCCATGTTTAGTGTCAATTTAGATGGGAGTAGAAATTAGCACCAAGTAAAACCAAGAATGGGAACTCACCTGCCAGTAGAGGGTGTGATTGTTAGAATCAATCTTTGTATTCCAGAACTACATAGCCAGCAGGTTGAGAAATTTACCTACCAATTGAGGGTTGATGAGGTGGGTTAACCAGACAGTAGAGGGTTCCCACCATTCTTATTTTGTGTACTAATCAGTAGAGGTTTCTCACAACTTGTTATTACTAGTGGCACAATATTGATACCCTTCCAATAGGGGTTATAGATTAGACCCCAATTCATGCAATATTTTCTTGTTTGGGGCATGTCGGTTAAATAACTACTTCCCACAGTCTCAGTATCAGTCTTAGTAAAAGAACTCAGATAGTTCTTCATATTTCAGGATTGTTAGATATAGTCTAATCAAATACAGTATGAAACTCAGTTAGTTTTATCAAATTCAGGACTATCAGATATGATCACTCATGTTATCAGTTATATCAGTATTAGAACTTATTTATCAGTTATGTTAAATATTAGTGAACTTATGTTATTAGTATACAGATTCAGTTATCATGTTTTCACGATCCTAGTTTCTATGTGTTCATGTATGTATTCTTACATTCATATTAGTCAGTCAGCTAGTATTGTTCATGCATATGAACCTCATGCATTCAGCCTACCTTCCATGCATACTCAGTATATTCTAACGTACTGATGTATTTACGCTATGGTGTTTCTTTATATTTTACACCATAGGTTCAGAGACACAAGTTTTAGACTAGCGGTAGCAGTAGCATCCAAGTACTCAGAGTAGAAGTAAGTCCTCATCCTTCGGGGACATGATCATCACTTTGCTAGATGGAGTTAGTTGGAGACATATTCCTTCAACTCCTATTTCAGACAATACTTAGAGACTTTCAGATTTGATTTAGACTTCAGTTGTTTTCAAGTTGTTTTGGGTATTTGATACCCCACATGGATGTTATGATTTATCATTTTTATTTTATTCATTAAACCTTACGGCCTTCAGTCTTTGTTTTCGCATTATATATAGTATGTTATGCAGTGTATAGGTACAGATATTATTCATGGGTTAGCTAGTGGTCCTTCAGGATTGGTAGCACCGTGTAGCATTCTGGTTTAGAAAATCGGGAGTTATAAACTTGGTATCAGAGCCTAAGTTTCAATAGTGTCCTAGGAAGTCTGAAAGTCGCATCTAGTAGAGTCTTGTACATGGGTGTGTTGTGCGCCCCTTTTATGTGCAGGAGGCTATAGGATGTTTTAGGAACAGTTTCCCTTCTTTCAGTATTCATATTGTGATAGTAAGTATAATCTCAAGTTAATCTCTTAGTCTATTTTGTTTCTCCTCTTGATTTCAGAACATGCCTCCAAAGAGAAGAAACCAGCCAGCTCCTCAACCCGAAGATCCTTTGGGCAAACATGTTTCTTATGTGAAGTTCAGAGCCGTATTCGCCACTCTTGCTTAGTCAGTCACTGGCTGAAATAAATGACCAGCTGTCATTTCAGTAAACCCAGTGGCTAATTCAGCTGTATCTAGGATTCGGGACTTCACCCGAATAAATCCTCCATCTTTCTTTGGGTCTAATACAGATAAGACCCTCAGGAATTTCTTGATCAAAGTTAAAAGGTGAAAGATATCATGGGGGTGACTGCTGTTGAGGGTGTTGAGTTAGCCGCATATCATTTGCAGGATGTGGCTTATACTTTGTACTAGCAGTAGAAGTCTGAAAGGTTAGATGATACAGGTCCTATAGAGTGGGAGGAGTTTGTCATGGCTTTCTTAGACAGATTCTTCCCTAAGAGTTAAGGGAGGCAAAAGTGCTAGAGTTTATCAACCTCAAGCAAGGAAATATAATGGTGAAAGAATATTCTATTAGGTTTACTCAATTAGACAGATATGCCCCTCATGTGGTTTCAGACAATAGAGCTAAGATGAGCAAGTTCATTTTAGGGGTGAATGACGATATGGTAAATGAGTGTAGGTCTATGATGCTGAATAGTGACATGAATTTAGCTAGGCTTATGACTCATGCTCAGCAAATAGAGGAGCAGAAGGTTAGGATGAAGGAGTGGTAGAACAAGAGAGTAAGGTCAAGAAGTTTCAACTTTGCTCAGCCCAAATCAGAAGAAGGAAACCATTCTCAGTTTCATCCTAAGCCATTAGTTCTAACTCCTTCTTCATCCAGTGCTCCAGCTCCTAAGTTTAGGGATAGGGTGCCAGACTCTCAGTCTCAGGGCAATATTAGAAGTGCCCATACTTATCCCCTTTGTTAGGCTTGTGGTAAGAACCACAAAAGTGTTTGTAGATTAGGTTGTGATATTTGTTTTGAATGTGGCAAGACAGGCCATAGAGATAGAGATTGCCCTCAGATAGATTCCCGAGGTCCACAGAATCGACCTGCAGCTTAGTCTGGTCGCCTAAATCAGCGAAGCGCCACTTCCAGTGCTACTAGTGGGCAACACCCAAATAGAATCTATGCTCTCCAGACCTGACAGGATCATGAAAATTCTCCTGATATAGTTACTGGTATGTTACATATCTTTCATGTGCATGTTTATGCTGTGATAGATCCAGATGCATCCTTTTCTTTTGTTACTCCTTTTATAGCAGGCGATTTTGGAGTCAGTCCCAAAATTCTAGAAGATTCTTTTTCAGTCTCTACCCCAGTGGGTAAAACCATCATAGCTCAGTGGGTATACAGGAACTACCTAATTATGATATTCTAAAAATTTACTTTAGCAGATTTAGTTGAATTAGAGATGACTGATTTTGATGTCATTCTTGGAATGGATTGGCTTCATTCATGCTATGCCATAGCCAACTACAGAAATAGAGTAGTTCAGTTTTAATTCTTGAATGAGCCTATCTTAGAGTGGAGGGGTAGCACTTTATCTTTCAAAGGTCAGCTTATTTCCTACCTTCAGGCAAGGAAAGAGATAGCTAAGGGATGTGTTTATCATCTCATGCATGTTAAGGACTGTAGTTCCTAAACTCCCAGTCTTGAGTCCATCCCAGTTATGAATGAGTATTCAGATATTTTTCTCAAAGATCTTTTAGGCATTCATCCCGTAAGGGAGATAGACTTTGGCATTAATCTTATTCTACTTACTCAGCCTATCTCTATTCCTCCATATAGAATGACACTTGTATAGATCAAAGAACTAAAAGAACATTTGAAGGATCTCTTATGTAAGGGATTCATCAGACCCAATGTTTCCCCGTGGGGTACACCAGTCTTATTCGTATGAAAGAAAGACAGTTCTCTCAGGATGTGCATAGATTATCATCAGTTCAATAAAGTCATGATCAAGAACAAGCATCCACTTTATAGAATCAATGACTTGTTTGACCAACTTCAGGGTGCTAGTTATTTCTCTAAGATAGACCTCAGATCAGGCTACCATCAGCTCATAGTTAGAGAATATGACATCCTAAAGATAGCTTTTCGTACTCGGTATGGTCACTTTGAATTCTTAGTCATGTCCTTTGGTATTACCAATGCCCCTACAACTTTTATGAACATGATGAACCAGGTGTTCAAGCAGTACTTGGACATGTTCGTGAAAGTCTTTATAGATGACATCCTCATTTACTCCAGCAGTGAGAAAGATCATTCAGACCATCTCAGAATTGTACTTCAGAGTCTCAGAGATCATCATATGTTCACTAAATTTAGTAAGTGTGAATTTTGTCTAAGGTCAGTAGAATTCCTTGGCCATATCATTTCTAGTGATGGCATTAGAGTAGATCCTCAGAAGACCAATGCGGTAAGGAACTAGCCTCACCCTATATCTTCATCAGATATCAGGAGTTTCTTGGGTTTGGATGGCTATTACATGAGTTTGTTAATGGATTTTCTTCTATTGAATCCCCTATGTCCAGATTGACTCAGAAAAAGGTCAAGTTCAGTGGTCAGATCCTTGTGAGAAGTGTTTTTAGAAGCTGAAGACTCGACTCACCTCAGCTCCAGTTCTAGCATTATCAGATGGTCCAGATGGGTTCATAGTGTATTGTGATGCATCCAGAGTAGGTTTGGGTTGTGTCCTCATGCAGAATAGTAAGGTCATAGCTTATGCCTCCAGATAGTTAAAGCCTCATGAGAAGAATTATCCTACTCATGATCTTGAGTTAGCAGCCGTAGTATTTTTCTTTAAAGATTTGGAGGCATTATCTCTACGGGGTCTATGTAGATGTCTTCACAGATCATAAAATTCTTCAGTCTGTCTTTTCCCAGAAAGATCTCAATCTTCGTTAGAGAAGGTGGTTAGAGCTCTTGAAGGATTATGACATGAGTGTCCTTTATCATCCGGGAAAGGCCAATGTAGTGGCCGACGCTCTCAGTAGACTCTCTATGGGTAGTGTTGCTCATGTTGAGGACAGTAAGAAAAATTTACTCTGGAAGTCCATCAACTTTCTAAACTAGGCATTCACTTAGTAGATTTTTCAGATGGTGGTGTCTGGGTTCAAAGTAGTTCAGAATCATCTCTAATTTCTGAGGTAAAACAAAAGCAAAATAGAGATCCCAGCCTTTTCAAGTTGAAAGAGTTAGTCAAAGATCATAAAGTAGAGGTTTTCTCCCAAGGGAGAGATAGTCAAAGATCATAAAGTAGAGTTTTTCTCCCAAGGGAGAGATGGTGTTCTTTGTTGTCAGGGTCGTCTGTGTGTTCCAGGTGTAGATGACTTGAGGCAGCAAATTCTTGTAGAAGCGCACGTTGCACGATACTCTATTTATCCAGGGGCCGCTAAGATATACTGTGACTTACAGGAGATCTATTGGTAGAGTTGGATGAAGAGAGATGTTGCAGAGTTTGTGGCTAAGTGCTGTACATATCAACAGGTTAAGATAGGGTACCGGAATCCTAGTGGTTCCATGCAGGAGTTCACCATCCCTAGTTGGAAGAGGGAAGAAGTGAACATGGAATTTATGATAGGTTTGCCTCGAACTCGTCATCAACATGATTTAGTTTGGGTCATTACAGATAGTATGACCAAGTCAGCTCATTTCCTTCCAGTCCATACCTCTTATTCAGTCGAGGATTATGTCAAACTCTATATCAGGGATTTGGTCAGATTACACAGTGTTCCATTATCCATTATCTCAGATACAGGTACACAATTCACCTCTCATTTTTGGAAAGCATTCCAAAAGGGTCTTGGTACCCAAGTTTATCTCAGTACACTATTTCATCCTCAGACAGATGGTCAAGAAGAGAGGACCATTCAGACTCTAGAAGATATACTAGGGGAATGTGAAATTGCTTTCAAGGGAAGTTGGGATGACCACTTGCCTTTGATTGAGTTTGTATACTATAATATCTATCATTACAGTATTCAAATGGGTCCATTCAAAGCTCTCTATGGTAGGAGATGTAGATATATAGTTGGTTGGTTCAAAATTAGTGAGGTGTTGGTCATAGGTCCTGACTTAGTGTTTCATACCTTAGAGAAAGTCTAGTTGATCAGCAAAAGACTCCAGGCTGCTCAGAGCCAACAGAAGTCTTATGCAGATGTGTGTAGAAAGGATCTTAAGTTTGAGACTGGTGACTTTGTATATTTAAAGATCTCTCATGAAAGAAGTGAAAAGATTTGGCAAGAAGGGAAAGCTTAGTCCTCGATATGTCGGTCCCTTAAAGATTCTCAGTACATTCAGAAACATAGCTTATGAGCTTGAGTTGCCTTCAGATCTAGCTTCATTTCATCCAGTCTTCCATGTTTCGTTGCTCCAGAAGTGCATAGGTGACCCATCAGTCGTAGTCCCTATTCTGAGCATTGATGTTCAAGACAGTCTCTTCTTTGAGGAAATTCCAGTCAAAATCCTAGACATCAGACTCGTAGACTGAGGAATAAAGAAGTCCCTCTAGTCAAAGTTCTTTGGCTAAACCAATCCGTTAAGGGAGATACTTGGGAAGCAGAAGCAGATATGCAGACTCAGACCAAGCTCAAGGTAATGATAACACTCAACTTATACCTCAATTAGTGCAAGGCGGTTATTGTCAATATATTTACCCAACTTTGGAGTCGGGGTCGAATCCACAGGGAATAATGTGAGGGACGATTAAACTAGTTTGAAATTAAAGCTACAAGTTAAATTCAAACAACTGGCACAAAAAGACAAAATGGGGGTTTTGAGTTTGACAAAAAATTATTGTTCACTTTAGTTTCAGAGTTCGTAATCAAGAGTATATGGACAAACTAGAATTATGTTCACTAGGGTTTCTGCTATGTGACAGCTTGTAATAGTAGTTCAAGATTTTAACGGTGGGTAAGATAACAAGCTATCTTTATCGACATTATCGTTAAATGTCTCTCGACCTACCTAAGCATTTAATTCCCCAATCCTCTCAGACTTAGGGAATTTCTATTCACTGCCCAAATTTTACCTCAGGTTAACCAACCTTGTTACAACGCTGATTATTAAATGAAGTATTTCCGAATCCCTGTTGATAATTCACTTCCTAATATATTTGATTTCTTTCTCAAGAAAATCAAAGCATGTGTGTCTGCTGTTTGCAACCAATAGACATTAATTAAAACTTCAGAATTATCAAGAAATCCTACCACCTTCCGAATCTTAAACACTTAGCAACTTATCAAGACCTAACCCTAGATCCTATAATTCAGGTTATTGGAATTTAGCCACTCATAATGCTAAAATCAAAACAACGAGTTGTATTCATGCTTTGAAAGTTAAACTTACCACAAGAAGAAGAATAACTAGTTAATCACAGTTTAGATCACAAAGGCAATTCTAAAATAATGATAATAATCTCTTCAAAGTATTTGCTTTTTCAAACCAAGAAAATAGAGAGAAAAAATATCAAAATATATACCCAAGAACTCAATGTGCGGCTCTCTCTTAGAAAAACCCTAAACAAGGTTTTTAAATAGTTAATCCTAAATAAGGAAATAAAATCGCAATGTTTAGAAAATCCTTTGGAATAGGTGATGGTATTTGTGACGGCGTGTCAGGGTCCTAGCGACTTATCATGAATGTCGTCAGGCCCTCTAACATTCTTGGGATCTTCTACTTCAACTGACGACAAAGCTTGATGACTTATCATCTACGTGACGACATGTCAGAAATGTCATCACTTCTTCGCTCAAAACTCCATTCACTACTTAAGCCTGTGGTATTTCTGATGCCTTATCACAGTTTCACTTTAACTCTTCTAACACTGTAATATCCGACGACATTCTTGATAGCCTATCATAGGGCTGACGACTAATCAGGAATGTCGTCAGCCACACTTCCAGTTCTTTTGCATCAGTTTTCAGCTCTTTTGCTCCCATTTCCTTAAATTTTCCTTGCATCATGACTTTTACTGAAATATCAAAGTAAAATAATCAAAAACGACAAAAGTTGCTTAAGACCTTGCAATTATTCTTAGTTAAAAGTCTCAAATGTGTTAGCATCTGCTCACACATCAACACCCTCAACTTAAAACAATTGGTTGTCCTCAAGCAACTATATGACACCATACTACGATGCTTAAACAAGAGACACATAAGATACCTATGACAGTTGATCATCAATATTAGTTTAAAACACATTACCCTCTCTATTTTCAATCACTTTAAACCCAACTATGTATATCAATAAAGATCATAAGAGAATCAAGATAAGACATCAAATCAGCAACAATAACCATGTATATATACAAGTTACACTACCCAAACAAGTAAGCAGTTAGCTATGCAACCAATGTGTCCTTACAACAAAGAGGTCCCTTTTCACTCATATATGAAATCAAGTATGTCAATGAGGGGACGGTCAAGAGACACTCACTCCTAGAAAGAAGTTCCAATCAATGTATGCCAAATACCATAAGCTTGCCCTTATTTTCATTACCAAGGCTTTCAGACAGTTGAGTTAGGATCACTATAGGTCTTTTCTTCAGCTTTGTAATGTAGGCTAAGGGATGGTATGATAATCAAGGACATTTAGAGTGACTATACCTCCTTGACACTATACTAATCTCTTGGGGATCACTTATTAACCTTTTTCTCTTTTTCTTTTTTCTTGATCACATATATTCAAGTTGGGTGTTGTTTCTCTTATTCATTCTCTTTTTTTTTTACAGCACCCATCTTTTATTCTTTTTCTTTCATTATACCCTTCTTCATACTCATTTTACACCATGCACCCCTATGATAGCCACCCACAACTTAGGCTATTTTCCTAACTCAAGGTGCATAGTGTCCAAGGAGGACCAGGGCCAAAACAGGTTCATTATGGTATAAATGGGAAGGTGAAAGGTGTCATAAGAAAGAAATGGTCAATTAGGCTCAAAGCATGGATCAAGAGATATTCTACCTACTGTGAAGGTCATTTAGGCTAAAAGTGGAATAAATTCAAAAAATGGCCTATGATCCTTTCGTAACCCCAATCCTACAACCTAGGCAAGAAAAACCGGACAAGTTTTGGATTTAACACACAAAGGAAACTAGGTAGTATCTCCCACACACATGGAACAAATGTCCATCACAAGCCACAACCTATCTGGTTCATGCAATTGTTAACAATGATTATCATGTCCCCAGCACTAATTCCATAAAAATATTCACAGTAGTCACATACAAATGAGCATCACACAGTTAACATAGACAATTAGAGAGGTAGTTATCATTCTAAGAAAACTCACCAAAAATATGTCAACTGCCGTAGATACTTATTTTTATCCCAGTTAACCGCAACACATAACAAAATAAATACAATACGTCTAAACATGCCGACTCTACTAGAGACTCCGGGGCAAAGAGGCACGATAAAAAAAAGCCTAGGAGGACATCAACACCCACAAGTAGCCCCACCCTCAACTTAAAATCATGCAATGTCCCCAATGTGTCAAACCAAAACAAGAGAGTTAAACACATACCTGTGGTACCATAGGTGCGAAGATCTGATGTCAATCAGACAATATGAATACAAACAACAAAAATACCTCGAGTTTCCTCCCAAGAAGCGCCTAATTTAGTATCTCCGCATGACCAAATTTAGTCATCCTTTGTCCTCCACTTAGACGATTTGAATTGTCGGTCCATCTTTCGATCTTTACGTCTTTTATGTCTATTGGGCAAATATGATAGCATGATAAGGAATGTTCTATCATGCCACTTCAAAGACTTGATACACTTGCCCAATTTTTCATCGAACTTCCTTGTGGGCTCATTGGGAAATAATGAGGATCTTAAAAAGCCACTAAATGGACATCAACCTTTACGCCTCTTGGCCTTCATGATTGGGGTTGTAGTATACCCGTTTGGAAAGATAAACTCCAAAATGTAAGAATTTTCTTTCTCATTTTCAAAATTCATCATTTGCTTGGGAGATTCAACTTTCATCACATCCACCAAGCCTAATGTTGAAAAGTGTTTGAATGAGGACTAACTCTCAATTCCAAAGTAGCATCCATAATAGTATATTTACCCTGAAATGGACTAGAGTCTTCACAAGAATTGTTCTTGATTTCTTCTTTCGACTCTAGTACCATGTCTTTATCTTTGGCATCTTCGTTCATGAATGGTTCGGTTAGTTGGGAACTCACCAAGGTTTGCTCAACTCCAAGCTCAGCATTACTATAGAATTCTTGCTCCTCATCGTCACACTCTTCGATTAGTCTAAATGATTTTACAGACAAGATATCATCTAAACATAATGTAGAAAAGTGCTTTGGATGATTGACCTCAATATCCATCTCCCCTATCCTTTCTTTTTCTTTGTTCAATGCACTAAAGTCTTGATATATATCACATATGATATCATCCGTTGTGTCCATAAGATCCAATATTAGTTGAAGCATAGCTTCAATGCCACTCTTTTTGGTGCTCTATTCTTCCTTTTCTTGACCAAAAGAACTATTAAAATCAGAAGAAGAACTAAAATTTGGGTTTACAAAATGGAGGGAGGGGGAATTTGGGCAGTCACTCCAATGTCCATCTTGACCACCACATACAGAACAATCATACTCCCAGTAGGATGGAGATAGTGCACACATCTCTCTTCGGGGAGCATATCTAGAATCTTTCCTAAAGTGAGGTCCATCAAAATATGGATATGGATCATCGAGATATGATTTCCAACCACCAAGCTCAGGTTGATTCCACGATGCCATAGTGATAAGTAAACTAAAATAAAAATCTACCTAATATAAGAAATAAAAGAAAACTAAAAACAAATATTTACAAATTTGAATTCAAGCAAGTAGGCTAAAATTCCAAACCAACTCAATATGCCAAATTGTTCCCCGGCAATGGTGCCATTTTTTATAATGCTCAACTTACACCTCAATTTAGTGCAAGGCGGTTGCCGTCAATATATTTACCCAACTTTGGAGTCGGGTCAAATCCACAGGGAACAATGTGAGTGGAGATTAAACTAGTTTAAAATTAAAGCTATAAGTTAAATTCAAACAACTGGCATGAAAAGACAAAATGGGGGTTTTGAATTTGACAACAAATTATTGTTCACTTTAGTTTGAGAGCTCGTAATCAAGAGTTTATGGACAAACCAGAATTATGTTTACTAGGGTTTTCGGTACGTGACAGATGCTAATAGTAGTTTAAGATTCTAACGGTGGGTAAGATAACAGTTATCTTTATTGGCGTTATGCTTAAATGTCTCTCGACCTACTTAAGCATTTAATTCCTTAATCCTTTCGGACATAGGGAATTTCTATTCACCGCCTAAATTTTACCTCATGTTAACCAACCTTGTTACAATGCTGATTATCAAATGAAGTATTTCTGAGTCCCTATTGATAATTCACTTCCTAATATATTTTATTTCTTTCTCAAGTAAATCAAAGAAGGTGTGTATACTATTTGCAACCAACAGACGTTAATTAAAAATTCAGAATTATCAAGAAATCCTACCATCTTTCGAATCTTAAACACTTAGCACCTTATCAAGACCTAACCCTAGATCCCATAATTTAGGTTAATGGAATTTAGCCACTCATAATGCTAAAACAAAAACAACGAGTAGTATTCATGCTTTGAAAGTTAAACTTACCACAAGCAAAATAATAACTAGTGAATCATAGTTTATATCACAAAGGCAATTCCCAAATAATGATAATAATCTCTTCAAAGTATTTGTTTTTTCAAGCCAAGAAACTAGAGAGAGAAAATATCAAAATATATGCCCAAGAACTCAATGTGCGTCTCTCTCTTAGAAAAACCCTAAACAAGGCTTTTAAATAGATAATCCTAAATATGGAAATAAAATCACAATGTTTAGGAAATCCTTCGAAATAGGTGACGACATTTATGAGAACGTGTTAGGGTCCGAACAACTTATCAGGAATGTCACTAGGCCCTCCAGAATTCTTGGCATCTTCTTCTTCAACTGACGATAAATCTTGACGACTTATTAGCTACATCACGATATGTCCGAAATGTCGTCACTTGTTCACTCAAAACTCCATTGACTGCTTAAGCCTGCAGTATTTCTCATGCCATATCACAGTTGTGATGACATATCAGAAATATCGTCACAGTTTTACTTTAACTCTTCTAACATTGCAACATCTGACGACATTCCTGATAGCCTATCATAGGGCTGGTGACTTATCAGGAATGTCGTCAGCCACACTTCCAGTTCTTTTGTATTAGTTTTCAGCTCTTTTACTTCTATTTTCTTAAATTTGCCTTACATCATGACTTTTACTGCAATATCAAAGTAAAATAATCATAAATGACAAAATTTGCTTAAGACCTTGCAATTATTCTTAGTTAAAAGCCTCAAATATGTTAGCGTATGCTCATACATTAGGTAACAGTTCTCCTTAAGCTTATTCAGCTTCATGTTCATTATTCGGTGCAAACTCGGTATTCAGCTTCATGCTCGTGTACCCATTATAAATTTCGTATCAAGTACCATTGCATATTCAATCATGCATTCAAGTATTAGTTCAATTATATAATCATGCATCAGATATACATTCTCATTATGAGAACTTCAGTTATCAGAAACCTCAGTCATGCATTCATGAATCAGTTACCCATGCATCAGATCGAATATTAGTGTTGTCTGTTATGAGATCATGTTTCAGTCATTCATGTTCAGCTTATTATTTCTACTCTTAGTCTGTCTCATTCGAGGATGAATGTTCCCAAAGGGGAGATATTGTAAGACCCCACAAAATATTGCATTTAAAATTCAGCTCATTTAGCTCCTTGAAGCTCAATAGAAGGTCCAACACCTACAAAATTTTGGTAAGTGTTCAATACTTAGTCTTATTTTAGACCTATGAACTTTGGGGATTTATTTGATGACCTTTCCGACCTTAGTTTTCCAATTTTCAAGTTGAGTTGAGTTGGCGCAAGGTCGTCGTATATCTCGGGTGAGTTTCTAAATTTTTAGATCTGCATAAGGGAACGTTTGGGGTGCCGAACCAGTAGAAAAAGGTAACAAGCCCGCGCAAACTTTCTTAGGCCATCGGTCTAAGCAGGGCGCCGCCCTAGCCCCAGCATTTTCACCCAATTTTCAGCATTCTTATTTTGAGCTTTGAGGGGTATTTTGGTCAATATCCCACCCCTATCTAAGTAAAAAACATGGGATTTATGCTCATTTACACAAAAATATACTACTTTTCATTAATTTCTCTCAAGAAATTGGGAAAGGGTTTTAATTTGAAGACCCAAATCAAAGAACTTTCACCGTTAATTTTCATGAATTGTTGCTCTAAGGTATGCGATGCGTTGATTCATGGAATTATTTCGTCCATGAAGCTCAAAAACCTTATTTTAAACTATATATCATGGTATTCATGTTGTGATTTGATTGTTGAACATGTTTATGAGTTAAATGACTTCAAGATGAAATTTGTATATGTTTGTATGAAACTAGGATGGCATATTTGTTGAAATATATGAATATTGGGTGGTTTGAATTGCTAAATTGATGATACAACTATGCCATAAAGTGTGCATGCAAGGTGTTTGATAAAATGCCCAAGTTTTCGTGACACAATAGTACCTAAATGACAAGCCCATGCTAACCCTTATAATTCAATATGAATTTCATGCTATTGTTGTGTAGTTATGGTTGTGATATGAAACGTTCATAATACTGGAGTTATGCAAGTATGTTCATGTTATATGCATTCCCTTCCATGTGAAATATGTTGAGAGCTATGTATTATGCAATCCCCTACTTATGGCATTATGAATTATGAACCCTATTCCTATGATCAAGAAGTATCATTGTTGTGCCAGTTTCCTTCTATCGAGTCCTGGGGGTACTGGTACCCAAAAAATATAGTTGTGTTCCTTGAGCCAAGTCATGTTTTCATGATTACCTCAGTCAAGCCATGTTCCATAGCACTCAGTCAGTCATGTGACTCAGGAAATCTCATTAATCTCATGAACTCAATCAATTAATTAGAATTCAGTATATTCCATCAATCAATGGAAAATAGTGATCTTAATCTAGTTTAGTTCACTAATCCATGTTTAGTGTCCATTTAGATGGGAGTAAAAATTAGCACCGAGTGAACCCAAGGAAGGGAACTCACCTGCCAGTAGAGGGTGTGATTCTTAGAAGCAATCCTTGCATTCCAGAACTATGTAGCCAGTGTAGGTTAAGACATCTACCAGCCAGTCGAGGGTTGATAAGGTGCCTTAACTTGGAAGTAGAGGGTTCCCACCATTCATATTTTGAGTACCTGCCAGTAGAGGGTTCTCACAGCTTATCCTTACCAGTGGTGCAGTATTGACACTCTTCCAATTAAGGTTACAGATTGGACCCTAATTCATGATATATTCGCTTGTTTGGGGCATGTCGATTAAATGAATACTTCCCACAGTCTCAGTATCAGTCTCAGTAAAAGAACTTAGATAGTTCTTCAGATTTTAGGACTGTCAGATATAGTAAACTCAGATACAGTATGAAACTCAACTAGTTCCATCAGATTCAGGACTGTCAGATACGGTAACTCATGTTATCAGTTATATTAGTATCAAAATTCATTTATCAGTTATGTTAAATATTAGTGAACTTATAATATTAATATACAGATTTAGTGATCATGTTTTCATGATCCCAGTTTCTATATATACATGTATGTATTCTCATGTTTATATTAGTAAGTCGTTAGTATTATTCATTTATATTAACCCCATGCATTTACCCTACCTTCTATGCATACTCAGTACATTCCAACGTACTGACGCATTTGCGCTATGGTGTTTCTTTTTATTTTATACCATAGGTTCAGAGACACAAGTTTCGCACTAGCAGTAGCAGTAGCATCCCAGTACTCAGAGTAGCAGTGATCTTCAACCTTTGGGGACATGATCATCACTTCATATTATTATTTATTTCAGTTCAATTTTTGCTAGATGGAGTTAGTTGGAGACATGTTCCTTCAACTCCTATTTTAGACAGCACTCAAAGGCTTTCATATTTGATTCAAAGTTTAGTTGTTTTCATATTGTTTTGGGTATTCGATACCCCACATGGATGTTATGATTTATCAGTTTTATTTTTGTCATTGAACCTTATGGACTTCAGCCTTTATTTTCACATTATATGCAGTATGTTATGCAGTGTACAAGTACAGATATTAGTCATGAGTTAGCTGATGGTCCTTCGGGATTGCTAGCATCGTGTAGCATTTTGGTTTAGAAAATTAGGGCGTTATAGCAAGGAACTCTAATAGTTACATAGATTCGTAGACCACCCGCTAGATTGGCCTGGTGTCACATAAAGTTAATCAATATTAGTACTACTAGAATCAGAGATTACCTGTTAGATAGGCTTGATCTCAAGCTCAGTCAAACTTTATCATTATTCGAAGATTCAGAGATCACACGCTAGATAGGCCTGATCTTAAATTCAGATTTAATCATTTCTTATCATTATTAGTAGATTTGAAGATCATCCACTAGATAGGTTTGTTCTCAGTTTAAGCTAGTCGATATTAGCAACATCAAAACTCGGTTATCGATATTAGTAAACTCAGTTATTCAGTATTCCAGAGTTTATGAACTCAGATATCAGTACTAGTAGACTCTTTCATTAGTAAGTCAGTATTCAAAAACTAGTATTCAAAGGTCGTATTTAGTGTTACTACATGTTCAGTGATAGTTTGTGCATTCATACATATATCCTCATCTAGCACTCTCATGACATTTAGTTAAGTTATTTTCATGCATAAGCCCTTGTATTCAGCCTTACCCTATCTTGCATACTCAGTACATACCCATGTACTAATGCATTTGTGTTATGGTGTTTTACTTTATGCCATAGGTTCAGAAGTACGAGATACAGAGTACCCTTACCAGTCCAAATTCACTCAATAGCAGCAGAAGTAGCATTGATTCCTCATGATTTGAGGATTCTTATTATTTTATTTTTACATTAGACTCATTTTATTTTATTAGATGGAGTTAGTTGGGGACTTGTCCCATCAACTCCATAGCTCAGACAGCTTAGAGACTTTCAGACTACAGTATTTTTCAAATAGATATATTAGTATTCAGTTACCAGTATTTTGTATTTTTAGACGTTTGAACATTATGGTGAGTTTTTTTGCATTATGCAGTATTTTTATACAGTTATTGTTACAGGTGCTAAATAAGGGTTAGCTTGTGGTCCCTCGGGATCATAAGCACCATGTGGAATTCTGGTTATAGAAAATCGGGGCATCATAAACTTTCTATCAGAGCCTACAGTTCAATAGTGTCCTAGGGAGTCTGAAAAGTCACATCTAGTAAACTCTTATACATGGGTGTGTTGCGCGCTACATTTATGTACAAGAGGCTATACGATGTTTTAGGAACATTTTCCCTTCTTTCAGTATTCATGTCGTGCTAGTGAGAAAAAAAGCTCAAGTTGAATTCTTAGTGTAATCCTTGTTCGTCTTTCATTTGCAAAACATGACTCCCAAGAAGAAAATAGGGAATCAGTCAGCCCCTCAGCACATAGGTTCTCCAAATGAGAATGTGTTATAAACAAAGTTCTAAGCAACTTTCCAAGTGCTAGGCCAAGCAGTGACGACTAATGTTCAAGGTAACCATCAGGCTGCAGTGCCACCTTAGCAAGATGGGGATTAAACCGCAGCCAAGATAAAAAATTTCATAAGAATGAACCCGCCAGAATTCTTTGGGTCAGTAGCAATTGAGGACTCACAACTTTATATAGAGAAGGTAAAGAATATCACCCAAATCATGCATGTTTTTGAGGAGAATAGTGTAGAGTTAGCATCCTATAGGCTGAAAGATATTGCTCATGATTAGGTTGTAGCGTGGAAAAAGAATAGAGGGAAGGATGTAGCTTCCATGACCTGGAAGTATTTTTGGATGCCTTCTTAGATATGTTTTTCGTACTAAAGATGAGAGAAGCTAGGGTAGAAGAGTTTATCAATCTAAGACAAGGTTCCATGATAGTGAAGGAGTATTGTCTAAAGTTCAATCAGTTAGCTAAGTATGCCCCTGACTTCATAGCCGACCCTAGAGCTAGCATGAGTAAATTTATGACTGGTGTATCTAGTTTGGTGTTAAAAGAATGTAGAACTACCATGCTAAATACAGACATGGATCTTTCTAGGATAATAATGCACGCTTAGCAGATTAAGGCAGATAAGACAAGGAAAAGAGAGAGAGTAAGTAAGAAAGATAGAATAGGTAGTTATGGCTTCTCTTAGGTAGGGTCATAGGGTGGTAATCATTCTCACAATAGTCAAAAGACTTCAGTACAAGCTGCATCCTCAGCTAGTATGCCCGCACCAAACTTCAGGGATGTTAGTCATAATGGGGCTCCGAGCTCCAAAGCCCAAAGTAGTGTTAGAATTGAGCGTACCTATCCTCTTTATGGAGAGTGTAGCAAGAACCAACTAGGTGTGTGCAGTGCAAATAACCAGGTATTTTTTGGGTGTGGTAAGCTAGGCCACAGGATGCGGTAGTGAAGAGTTCTAGCTCAGAGGGGTAGAGATTTGTGTCAGCAGGGCGCCACTCCTAGTATTACTAGCGGCCAGCATCAGAACCGAATCTATGCCCTTTAGACTCACCATGATCAGGAAGGTTTCCCTAGTATAGATTCGGTTACATTATGAGTTTTTTATCTCGATGATATGTATTGTTAGATCTCTTGCTCTCATTTGAGCTTATGTTTCAGCATGAGTTAGTATAACCAACAATTTAGTTTAGTACACAGACAGTTAGATTCATATAGTTTGTTTCTATATCTTTTCATTTATTCATGCTATCTCAAATCTCAAAGAATATAACTATTCTACAGTAGAACCTCCTTGGATTTGTGAGTAAAACTCAATTCATGCGTCATGCAATAGTTTAAGACTCCCAAAGTTTGGTTATGATCCAGTTCGAAGATGCCCTATGCATCGCCCCAGTATATCAGTGAAGTAAATATTCTTAGAGGGACATAGTGTCCCAAGGGGGAGATACCCCATAACTCCCTGAAGTTATCAATTTCTTAAATCCATATAATTTTATGCTCATATTCTTATTACAAGCTTTGCATCAGATATCATTGCACATTCATTCAAGCTTTCAAGTATCAGTCCAGTCAGAGAATCATGCATCAGCTATGCATGTTTAGTAGAAAAAAGTTTAGCTTATAAGTGTATTCAATCATGCATTCATAAGAAAAACTTAGTCATATTTCCATGCATCAGATATGCATGTTTGTTATGAGAATTCAGTTTATCAGTAGCCTCAGTCGTGTAGCCCATGCAACAAATATACATGTTCAATATAAGAACTCAGAATATCAGTAGTTCCTGTCGTATAGATATATTTCAGGTGTTCTTGTCACCTAAGTAAGTAAGTCTGCTAGAATTCTCAGCTTAGTCAGCTACATTCAAGGATGAATGTCCCCAAAGGGGAGATATTGTAAGACCCCACAAAGTTTCCTTATTGTTAAAGTTTTCAAAAATGAGTCACAAGATGATTTACACTTAGAATTTTAGCTAAGTGTCCAACACTTAGTTTATTTTGAGCATTTGAAACTTTGATGAATTATTTTGTGACTTTTTTAACCTCTGTTTCTTGATTTTTTTACTGTGTTGTGATGGGCCAAGTCTATAGTACATCTTGGTTGAGTTTTAGATTCTTTGGACCTCATTAGGGCACATTTGGTTTTCAAAATAGTAGCACCATGCGATTTGCATCTGTTGCATGGTGCATCTCTACCCTGGAACCATATGATGGACATGCGGCGCATGCTCCAATCCGGTGGGACGTATGCTCTGCTGCACGCACTTGGAAATTTCAGCATTTAACCCCGATGTGTTGAAGTCAAAAGGGACTTTTTCCCTACCCTATATAAGCTCTTTAACATGAAAATTTTTATTGTTTCACCTAAATATACTAGTCTTCTCTCAATTTTCCTCAAGAACAACCTAGGATTTCAACCCAAAAGTTCAAGAACTCAAGATTTCTCCGTTAACTTTGCAAGAATCAAGAAACTAAGGTATGCAAGTGTTGATTATCGGGTTCCTTCCACCCACGAAGTTCAAGAATCCCTTTTTAAGTTCAAAGATTATAATTTTATGAGTTTTCAGGATTTATGTGGTTTAAAATTGAAGTTCTTGTTGTTGTTGAGATTAAATTCATGTTTTGAAGCTTTGACCCTAGTACGTGTTGATCTTACGGTGTTCATGATAAAGCCTCTTCAAGAAGCATGTTGAATTATGTAATCATGTTAATTTGTTGTAATGAATTGTTGTATGACCAAAGGGTGCCTCCCATATGTTTGTTAGAATGCTTATATGAAGAAAATAGTACCATTATAGCATGCTAAGTATAAAATCTCCAATTTTGTGAGAAGTTATGCATGTCAAGTGTTTGTTCTAATGCCAAGATGAGTGAAGTATGATGTGTTGTATGTACTCTCTATTTATGTGGATTCATTATTGAATAAGTTATGAGACAATAGCATGCCTCTATATACAATTACATGTTGAAGAGTTCCCAATTGATGTACACATGAATGCATGTTATGTATCAAATGCAAAATCTTGTGGAATAAGTTACGAAGAGTTGGTATGCATTATTTATATGATCACATGTTAATGTTCCCAAGTGCTTGAAGAAATGTTTAGTTGAGTTATGGTGAATGATAGTTTATTGTTGTGATGTTGATGTTCGGTATGAATTCAAGAAGTCATGTCTTGTCAATTTCCTTCTATCGAGTCTTGGGGTACTTGTACCCAAAAAATATAGTTGTGCACCTAGAGCTGAGTCAGTTCAAGAGAATCTCAATCGTGCTATGATTAGAAGAATTCAGTTAGTACAGACGTTAAGAAAACTAAAAAAATCTCAGTATTCAGTCTAATCAAGCTCAGTACTCAGTTCAGATCTGAGTAGTATTCAGTAGTCAGTTCAGATTCTAGTAAAGCTCAGTAAGTTACAGAACTCAGTAGTATTCAGATAGTAAGTAGAATTTAGAAGTATTCCATTAGATAATTGAAATCAAGTGAACTCAGTCAGATTAGTCAAGTAATACAATCAACAACAGATTTAGCTTGGTCTAAGTTCAGATAAGAATCAGTTCAGAGTCTTTAAGTTAGGAGTAGGAACTAGCATCGAGCGAGTGTAGGATGGAGGCTTCCTCTTTAGAGAGGCAGAGTTGTTAGCAGCAATCCCTATACTCCAAAAGTGTGTAGCCAGTACAGGATTAGGAGTCACCCATTAGATAAAGGCTTGACTATCATACTGCCTTAGTCTTGACATCCTATTTATGGTCAACCCATTAGATAGGCTTTACCATAGAAGTGTCTTTACCCGTGGAACGGTATTGACACCCTTACAGCTGGGGTTACAGGTTGGACCTTACTAGTCAGATTCGGGGAAAGTCGGTTAAGTGAGAACTCCCACAGTTATAGTTTCCACTTTAGATTTAGTCTCAATCAATATCTCCATAAGTCTTCAGATTTAGGACCGTCAGATATGGTCACACAGTTTATTAAGGAACTGAGATAGTTCTATAGATTCATAGACCACCCGCTAGATAGGCCTAGTGTCACATAAAATGCATCAGTATTAGTACTACTAGATTTAGAGATCACCCATTAGATAGGCCTAATCTCAAGCTCAATCAATCTTTATCATTATCAGAAGATTAAGAGATCACTCGCTAGATAGGCCTGATCTCAACTTCAAATTTAATTATTTCTTATCATTATTAGTAGATTTGAAGATCATTCATTAATAGGTTTGGTCTCAGTTTCAGTCAGTCGATATTAACAAGCTTAAAACTTAGTTATCGATATCAGTAAACTCAGTTATTTAGTATTTAAGAGTTAGTTAACTCAAATATCAGTATTAGTAGACTCAGTCATAAGTGAGTCGGTATTTAAAAACTAGCATTCAGAGGTCATATTCAGTGTTACTATGTGTTCATTGATAGTTTGTACATCCATGCATATATCCTCATCCATCACTCTCATGACATTTAGTTAAGTTATGTTCATACATAAGCCCTTGCATTCAGCCTTACCCCATTTTGCAAACTAGTACATTCCCACATACTGACGCATTTGCGTTATGGTGTTTTTTATTTACGCCATAGGTTTATATGTATAAGATCAGAGTACCCTTAGAAGTCTAGATTCAGTCAGTAGCAGCAAACGTAGTAGTGAGACCTCATCAGTCAAGGATGCTTCTTATTTCAGTTTTACATTTAGACTCAGTTTATTTTACTAGACGGAGTTAGTTGGGGACCTATCCCATAAACTCCATAGCTCAGATAGTTTAGAGGCTTTCAGACTATTGTATTTTTCAGATGGATGTATTAGTATTCAGTTTTTAGTATTTTGTATTTTTAGATGTTTGAACCTTATGGCGAGTTTTCCGCATTATTCAATATTTTTATACAGTTATTATAGCAGGTGCCATATAAGGTTTAGCTTATGGTCCCTTGGGATCATAAGAACCATATGGCATTCCGGTTATAGAAAATTGGGGTGTTACATGAAGAAGGATAAAGGATTCATTGGGGTGAAGTCCCAAATCCTAGCTGCAGCTGAATTGGATACTAGGTTGGCCGAAATGACTGATGGTCATTCATTCTGAGCAACATTGACTGAGCAAGAGTAGTGAATGAGACTCTGACCTCCGTATGAGATACATGCTCTCCCAAAGGATCTTCGCGCTGAGGGGCTAGCTGATTTCTTCTCTTGGGAGGCATTTTCTGAAATCAAGAGGAAAAATGGATTAGACTGAGAGATTAATTTGAGATTATGCTTACTGGAATGTCATGAATACTGAAAGAAGGGAAACTATTCCTAAAACATCTTATAGAATCCTGTACATAAATGTGGCGCGCAACATACCCATGCACAAGACTCTACTAGATGAGGATTTCAGACTTTCTAGGACATTATTGAACCTTAGGCTCTGATACAAAGTTTGTAATGCCCTGATCCTGGTTCCCAGAATGCTACGCAGTGCTCATGACCCCGAAGGACCACAAGCTAACCCATGACTGATATATGTACCTGTATAATGCATAATATATGTATAAAAATCTGTAAATAAAGGTTTATAGGCCATAAGGTTCAATACTGCAATAAAACTTATAAAACATAACATCTTAGTGGGGTATCAAATACCTAAAAACACTGAAATAAACTGTCTGAAAATATGATAGGCTGAATAATACGGTAGTCTGGAAAGCCTCTAACTATCTGAATAAGGAGTTGATGGGACATGTCCCCAACTAACTCCAACTATGAAATAAGCTTAATATTGTAATGATAAAATAATAATCATCTCCTCGACGAATGAGGACTCACTGCTAAAACTCTGACTGTAGAATAATGGATGGCTAATGAGGATCTGGAGCTCGTGCATCAGAACCTATGGCATAGAATAAAACACCATAGCGTGAATGTGTAGGTACGATTGAATGTACTGGTATGCATGTGAGGTAGGCTAAATGCAAGGGTTTATATTCATGGATAATACTAACTGACTGTCTAACATGAACGTGAGAATACATACATGAATACATAACAACTATGACTGAGTTCGTGATAACATCATTACTGAGTTTGAGTACTGATAACATGAGTCACTAATAACTGTATAGCTGATATTGAGCGACTATATCTGACAGTCTAGGTTCTAATAGAACTAGCTAAGTTTCGTACTGTTCTGAGTTGACTATATCTAACAGTACTGAATTTGAAGAACTATTTGAGTTTTTTAACTGAGACTGATACTGAAACTATGGGAAGTTGTCATCTAACTGACATGCACTAAATAAGCAAATATTGTTAAATTAAGGTCCAATCTATAACCCTAATTGGAAGGGTGTCAATACAGGCACAACTGGTAAGGACAAGCTGTGAGGACCCTTTACTGGTAGGTACAAAAAATAAGAACAGTGGGAACCCTCAACTGGTAGGTAAGCTACCTCATCAGCCCTCGACTAGCAGGTAGATATCTCAACCTACGTTGGCTACATAGTTTTGGAATACAAGGATTGCTTTTAGGAATCACACCCTCTACTGGTAGGTGAGTTCCCATCCTTGGGTTCACTCGGTGCTAATTTCTACTCCCATATGAATAGACACTGATCATGTTTAACTAAACTAGACTGGACTAAGTTAACTAAGTTCCATTGACTGATGGAATGGTACTTGAGATTACTAAATTACTGAGCTTTCCTGAGTCACATGACTGACTGGGTTCTGTGGATCATGGCGTGACTAAGGATATCATGGAAACATGATACTATATCTAGGCAAAAAACTATATTTTTCTGGTACAAGTACTCCTAGGACTCGATAGAAGGAAACTGATCTAACATAACACTAATAGATCATAGGACTAAAGTCCATAATTCAATAATATCATAAGTTGGGGATTTCATACTATACATAATTGTCAAAATCTTATACATGGAAGAGAATGCATATAACATGCCATAATCCCATCCATCTAGTTTCATGACCATCCTATCAACAACCATAATGCATAAACATATCATAGAAGTCATTGTTTTCATAAAGGTATAGCATGCATTTGTCATTTAGGTCACATTTTATCTATAATACATGATTTCTAGTTTCTTAGGCATTTTACCAAACACCTTACATGCACAACTTAGGCATAGGTGAAGCCATCAAATCATTCATCATGAACAACCAAATTTACATATTTCCAACTAATATGATATCAATGATTCATAAAAACACATAAAGATTCCAACTTGGGAATCATTCAACATCAATAACATGGTTACAAATAACCCACAACATAAAAACCATGATTCTTAAATAAAACAAAGTTCTTGAGCTTCATGGATGAAAGGTAATCCATGAATCAACGCAACGCATACCTTATTTTGTGATTTCATGAAGTTTCATGGGGATAATTTCTTGTAATAGAATCTTCTATGAAAAATTGACCTTGTTCTTAATAGAAAATTGAGAGAAACTAGTATATTTTGGGTTCCAAATAGCTAAATTTTATGTTAAAGGTCATATATATGGAAGGGAGGATGACCAAAATGCCCTTCAAAACTTGGAGGTGGAATACTAAAAACTAGGCAAAAAGGCTATAGCTAGGGTGGTGCCTAGAAAGTCTATTGGGGTATCCAGGGCGACACCTTGCTATAGAGGTGGAGTAGCCAGGGAAACGCCCTTCCTAGAGCGGTGATCTAGCCTGGGCGACGTGGGCTTATCACCTTTTGCTACTATTTTGGGCACCCAGACATGCCCTTACACTGTTCAAAAAATTCCAAAACTTACCTGGGATGTACTACAACCTTGCCCCATCACAACGTAACTTGAAAATCATAAAATAGAGGTTGGGAAGGTCGTCGAATAAATCCATGAACTTTAGAGGATTAAAATGAGACTAAGTGTTGAACACTTAGCTAAAATATTCTAAGTGTTGGACCTTCTAAAGAGCTTTTAAGAGCAAAATGAGCTGGTTATCAAAGTAAGATTTTGCAGGGTTTTACAATCTTTTTCCTCTAAGTTTGTCTTTAACATACAAGTAATATGTGTTGGGACACAAAATTCTCGTGGTTAGATATGTGATGGGATAATCGTAAGTTGGAAACTATAAAGTATTCTATTTAATGTTGGGGCATAGACGAGTAGTATCTCTAAGTTGAAGTCTACTTGTATTACCTTGTAACTGGAGAATGTTTCTAATCCTATGTCCTATGAAAACCTTATTTAATGATTAGTAACAACATAAACCAGACCTATTATAACCAAATAAACTCATGCCTTATATTCTGAGGATCATGAATCCTGTGCAAGATCATGTCTTTGTAGATCCTTATCATGTCATGCTTCATGTGTATACGATTCACTATGGGGTTATCATGAAGCTTTTTTTTATTCCTTTGCATATTCTTTTGAGGAAAATAAAATGTTCAATGCGAGGTTATGTTCCTTCCTTCATTCTTTTTTAGCATCAACAAGATCCTAACCATCATTCGGGGACGAATAATCCCAATGGGGAGATAATGGAACATCATGCATTTTTTGAGATAGAAATCAATCCGCCTATTTTATGCAAAAACTTAATCCCATTATTCTTATTTTAATTAATGTGTCATTAGCTTTATCCTAGTGTGGGAAGTGTTTTCAAACTGAAAAATGTTCATCGAAACGACCTAGAGCAAAGTAGAGCTAAGAATATTTGATTCATTCAAAATTTGGTATTCGATTCTACAAAGATATATTTCGAACTTCTATAAATTTTTACATACATGAAATTTTTAAGGTCAAGACCCACCAAATTGTAGATAACTGAGTTAGTTTTCTAACGATACTAATTTTTTTGTAATTCGATACCTGAACAAAATGTTAAAGCCATTTTTTAAGAGGCAATGAGAGCATGCTATATGCCTGTGCCACGAGGCCTAGAATGCTGAACTAGAACAGGCTCCGCAAGATTTACTTCCCTAGACTAATGGAGTGCTTCCTGGTACATTCTGTAATACACGTGCTTTTCTTAGCTCGAAAATCATCTCAAGGATGTTAGGACTTGCTTTGAAATAAGAATTCATTCTTATACAGATGGTATTTTTATAATTTTCACTTTCTATCATGTGAAAAATTTAATAAGCTTTTCATCGATACCAATTCATCAAAATCTAGTGTCAGATGAGGAAGTTATGGCCGTTCTATAAGAGGCAGTAAAACTGCCTAGGTACGACAGTGTGGTTGACAGGCCATTGGACAAGTGACGAACCGTCAAGCGTGACCGTCGTACTAAGGCATTGGACCTTCTTTCTTCCCAGGAACGACAACAGCAGTTGACGAACCGTCGCATGTTCGAAGGACCGTCGGAAGTCACCGTCGCTCATAACCAATGGGACCAATTCTACCTAGGTCTGACATTAGGGCTTGACGGACTGTTGAAAGACACCATCTCACCTTACGTTCATATTTTGTAGATTATTTTAATAGGGGTATTTTGGTCATTTAGCATCCGTCTATATATGCCCATTTACTTATGACTTCAATCACTTTGGTTATTATAATTTCACAATAAAAATTAGGGTTTCTCTCTAAATTTAATCTCCAATAACACAATCCAATCTCCTTCAAGAATTAGAGGAATTTCAATTATTCAAGTTCAAAAAAACATCAAGAACAAGTCTAGGGTTCAATTGGGAGTTTCAAGTTTCAAGCAAATTCAACCATAAATTCCAAGAATTCTTAAATCTAAGGTATGTGTAGTGTTCTTCCTCGGATTTCTTTAATCCGTAGAGTTCAAGAATCAATCTTTAAATACTAAATGATGATTATGTTGTGGTGATATGATTCTATACATGTTGGTGGTTATTATCTGTGTTGTAGAGTAGTATTATGATGTATTTCCATGAAGATATGATCATGTTAGTTGGAACCCATGAAGTTTAGTGGTTTAATATGGTAAAACTTATGAAACATACCTATGCCTTCAAGAGTGCATGCAAGGTGTTTGATGAAATGCTTAGGATGCTAGAAATCACGTTTCCATGGCTCAATAGTTACTAAATGGCAAGCCAATGTTACCCATTCTGATTTGAAATAAATTTTATGCTATTGCTGTATTGCTTATGTTGCGGTATGAAGTGTTCATAATAATGGAGTTATACAATATGTACATGATATATATCCATGAACTCCCTACCATGCACAAGGTGTTGAAAACTACATGTGGTATATTATACCCCTACTTATAATGTTCTAAATTGTGGACTCTATTCTTATGATTAAGTCAGTCAGTTTCCTTCTATCGAGTCCTGGTGGTATATTTACTCAAAAAATATAGTTGTGTTCGTAGAGTCATGTCATGTTTCATGATATCTGAAATCAAGCCATGGTTCAATAGAAATCAATCAGTCATGTGATTCAGGAAAACCTCATAATCTCAGTCAGTTATCAGATATCAGTAGTATTCCGTCAGTTAATGGAATTTAGTCAACTCAATACCTATTTAGTTAGTTATTCATGTTCAGTCTCTTCAGATGGGAGTAGAAGTTAGCACCGAGTGAACCCAAGGATAGGAACACACACTGCTAGATGAGGGTGTGATTCTTAGCTATTATCGTTTAATTCTAGAACTATGTATCCAGCATAGGTTGAGACATCAACATTGTTAGATAAGGGTTAATGAGGTGGCTTAGAACTATTAGATAAGGGCCCCACCATTCTCTTTCGGGAACACTGTCAGATGAGGGTTACCCACAATTGTCTTTACCAGTGGCACAGTATTGACATACTTCCAGTTAGGGCAAAGATTGGACTCCATCTTAGCTATAATGGCACATATGGGGCATGTCGGTTAAATAACTACCTCCCACAGTCTCAGTATCAATCTTAGTAAAAGAACTCAAATAGTTCTTTAGATTCCAGTATATCAGGACTATTAGATACAGTCAATTCAGTTATATTACGGAACTCAGATAGTTCCATTAGATTCAGGTTTGTCAGACTCAGCCGCTTATGTTATCAAAACTACAGTATAAGTCATGTTAGTTATCAGTAACTATGTATTAGCGTACAGATTTAACTATCGCGCATTCACAATTTCAGTTACTATGTACGCATGTTTGCACTTTTACGTTCATGTCAGTCAGTCAGTCAGCTTTGTTCATGCATGTAAACCCTTTTTCATATATCCTACCTTACTCGTATACTCAGTAAATTCCTACGTACTGACGTATTTGCGTATGGTGCTTTCTTTTCATGTTACACCATACGTTCAGAGGCATGAGTTCTAGATCAGCAGTAGCATTTCAGTCGCAGTGTTGCAGTGAGTCCTCATCCATTCAAGAAAGATATTATTTTATTCATTATTTCAGTTCAGTTTTGCTAGTCGGAGTTAGTTCGAGACATGTTTCTTCAACTCCTTATTTAGACAGTACTTAGAGGCTTTCAGATTCAGTTCAGATTTATATTTAGATTTTAGATTTAGATTTCAGTTGTTTTGGGTATTCGTTACCTCATATGGATGTTATGTTTTGACAGATTCTTTATCTAGTTGAACTTTATGGCCTATTATTCATGTTTTCCGCATTTTATGTCTATAATATGTAGTGTATAGGTATAGATATCAGGCATGGGTTATCTTGTGGTCCTTCGGGGTCATGAGCACTGTGTAGCATTCTGGTTCAGAAAATCGGGGCATTAAAAACTTGGTATCATAGCCTAAGGTTCAATAGAGTCCTAGGAAGTCTGAAAGCCGCATCTAGTAGAGTCTTGTACATGGGTGCGTTGTGCTCCATATTTATGTACAGAAGGCTATAAGATGTTTTAGGAACAGTTTCCCTTCTTTCAGTATTCATATCGTGCTAGTGAGCATAATCTCAAATTAAACTCTCAGTCTAATTCGTTCTCCTCTTATCTCAGAATATGCCTCTAAAGAGAAGAAACCAGCCAGGTCCTTAGCACAAAGATCCTTTGGGCGAACATGTTTCTCATGTGGAGTTTAGGGCCGCATTCACCATACTTTATCAGTCTATGGCTACCCAAAATAAATTTCCACCAGTTATTCTGGCCAATCCAGTGGTCAACTCAGCTGCAGCTAGGATTTGAAACTTCACTCGAATGAACCCTTCATTTTTTTTTAAGTCTAAGTCTGATGAAGACCCTCAGGAGTTCATTAACCAAGTCCAGAAGGTTATTGACATCATGGGTCTTACTTCTGTTGAGAGTGCTAAGTTAGTCACATACTAGTTGCAAAACGTGGCTCATACTTGGTACAAGCAGTGAAAGTACAAGAGGGTAGATGGTGCAGGTCCTATTGAGTGGGAGGAATTTGTCACGACCTTCTTAGACAGATTCTTTCCCTAGGAGCTGAGGAAGGCAAAAGTTCTTGAGTTTATCAACCTCAGGCAGGGAAATATGATGGTTAAGGAGTATTATTTTAGATATACTTAGTTAGCCAGATATGCCCCTCATGTTGTTGTAGACAGCAGGGCTAAGATGAGAAAGTTTATGTCAGGGGTGAATGATACCATGGTAAATGAGTGTAGTTCTGTGATGTTGAATAGTGATATCATATTAGCCAAGCTCATGACCCATGCTTAGCAAATATAGGAGAAAAATATTAGGACTAGGGAGAGGCGGAAAAATAGAGCAAGATCAGGCAGTTTCAATTTTGCTCAACCCAAGTTAGAGGGAGGAAACCGTTCGCTGTTTCACCCTAAGTCATTAGCTCCAGTTCATTCTTCAGCCAGTGCCCCAATGTCGAAATTTAGAGATGACAACAGAGATAGAGAACCAGGTTCTAAATCTCAGGGCAATGTTAGCAATGTCCATACCAATCCCCTATGTTAGAGTTGTGGTAAGAACCACAAGGGTATTTGTAGAGCCGGTAGTGATGTCTATTTTGGTTGTGGCAACCCAGGCCACAGAGTCAGGGATTGTCCTTAGTCTGATTATCAGAGTCAATAGAATTGCTCCACAGCTCAGTCCAATCGCCCGAACCAGTAGGGTGCCACTTCCACTGCTACTAGTAGGCAACACCCAAATAGACTCTATCCTCTTTAGACCCAATAACATTAGGAAAATTCTCCTGATGTCGTTACTAGTACATTATAGATTTTTCATGTTCATGTTTATGCTTTGCTAGATCCAGGTGCATCCTTGTCTTTTGTTACTCCCTTTATAACAGGCAATTTTGGAATCAGTCCCAAAATCTTAGCAAAGCCCTTTTCACTCTCTACCAAGTGGGTAAAACATCATAGCACGGTGGGTATACAAGAACTGTCCGGTTATGATATTCCAGAAAGCCACGTCAGTAGATTTAGTTGAATTAGAGATAACTGATTTTGATGTCATTCTCGACATAGATTGGCTTCATTCCTGCTATGCCACAGTCGACTACAAAAATAGGATAGTTTAGTTTTAGTTCCCAAATGATCCCATCCTAGAGTGGAAGGGTAGTACTTCATCTTTCAGAGGTCAGCTTATTTCCTATCTTCGAGCAAGGAAAATGATTTCTAAGGGGTATGTGTATCATCTCATGCATGTTAAAGATTCTAGTTCTAAATCTCCTAGCTTTGAATCAGTCCCTATAGTTAATGAATATTTAGATGTCTTTTTCGAAGATCTTCCAGGCATTCCTCCCGAAAGGGAAATAGACTTCAGCATTGATCTTCTTCTAGATACGCAGCCTATTTCTATTTTGCCATACAGAATGGCACCATCAGAACTCAAAGAACTAAAAGAGCAGTTGAAGGATCTCTTGGATAAGAGATTCATTAGGCCAAGTGTGTCCCCATGAGGTGCACCAGTATTTTTTGTGTGCAAGAAAGATGATTCTCTCAGGATGTGTATTGATTACCGTCAACTAACCAAAGTTACGGTTAAGAACAGGTATCCACTTCATAGAATAGATGACTTGTTTGACTAACTTTAGGGTGCCAGTTATTTCTCCAAGATACACCTCAGATCCGGCTATCATCAGCTCAGAGTTAGAGAATGTGACATCCCAAAAATAGCTTTCCATACTCGATATGGTCACTTCTATTTTCTAGTCATGTCCTTTGGTTTTACCAATGCCCCAACAGATTTTATGTACTTAATGAACCGTGTGTTCAAGCAGTACTTAGACATGTTTGTCATAGTCTTCATAGATGATATTTTGGTCTATTTCCCCTCTAAGCGTGATCATTAAGACTATCTCAAAATTTTTCTTCAGACTCTCAGAGATCATCAGTTATTTACCAAGTTCAGTAAGTGCGAAGTCTAAGATCAGTAGCATTCCTTGGTCACATTATTTTTGGTGATGGCATTAGAGTAGATCTTTAAAAAACTGAAGCGATAAGTAACTGGCCTCGCCCCATATCTCCATTAGATATTAAAAGTTTCTTGGGTTTGGCTGGCTATTACAAACTATTTTTCGAGGTATTTTCTTCTATTGCATCTCCTATGTCCAAATTGACTCAAAAAAAGGTCAAGTTTTAGTGGTCAGATCCTTGCGAGAAGAGTTTTCAAGAGTTGAAGAATCGACTCACTTCAGTTTCAGTTCTAGCTCTTCCAGATGATTTAGATGGGTTTGTAGTGTATTATGATGCATCTAGAGTGGGTCTAGGTTGTACACTCATACAGCATAGTAAGGTCATAACCTATGCCTCCAGACAGTTAAAGACCTATAAGAAGAATTATCCTACTCATGATCTTGAGTTAGCATCCGTGGTATTTTCCTTAAAGATTTGGAGGCATTATCTATACGGAGTTCATGTAGATGTCTTCATAGATCATAAGATTCTCTAATATGTCTTTTCTCAGAAAGATCTCAATCTTTGTCAGAGAAAGTGGTTAGAGCTTTTGAAAAATTATGACATGAGTGTCCTTTACCATCCGGGCAAGGCCAACATTACGACCGACACTGTCAATAAACTCTCAATAGGTAGTATTTCTCACATTAAGGATAGCAAGAAAAAGATAGCTCAGGAGATCCATCAGCTTACCAGACTAGGCATTTCCTTAGTCGACTCTTCAGAGGGTGGTATATGTGTTCAGAGTAGTTTAGAGTCATATCTAGTTTTGAAGGTAAAAGGGAAGCAAGATAGGGATCTTAGCCTTGTCAAGCTAAAAGATTCAATTCAAAATTAGAAAATAGAGATTTTCTCCCAAGGGAGAGATGGTGTTCTTCGTTGTCGGGGTTGTCTATGTGTTCCAGGTGTAGATGACTTAAGGCAGTGAATTTTTGCTGAAGTGCATGGTTCAAAATACTCTATTCATCCAGGGGCCACTAAGATGTATCGTGACCTGTGGGAGGTCTATTGGTGGAGTGGGATGAAGAGAGATGTTGCAGAGTTTGTGGCTAAGTGCTCTACATGTCAGCAAGTTAAGATAGAGTATCAAAAACCTAGTGGTTCCATGCAAGAGTTCACCATTCCTACTTTGAAGTGGGAAGAAATGAACATGGACTTCATGATGGGTTTGCCTAGAACTAGTCATCAGGATGATTTAGTTTGGGTCATTGTAGACAGAATGACCAAGTCAGCCCATTTCCTTCTAGTACATAGCACTTATTCAACCGAGGATTATGCCAAACTCTATATCAGGGAGTTGGTCAGATTACACGATGTTCCAATATCTATCATCTTAGACAGAGGTACCCAGTTAACCTCTCACTTATGGAAAGCATTCCAAAAGGGTCTTGGTATCTAATTTTATCTCAGTGCAGTGTTTAATCCTCAGACAAATGGTCAAGAAGAAAGGACCATTCAGACTCTAAAAGATATGCTAAGGGCGTGTGCAGTTGATTTAAAGGGAAGTTGAGATGACCACTTGCCTTTGATTGAATTTGCATGCAACAATATCTATCATTCCAATATTCAGATGTCTCCATTTGAAGTTCTCTATGGTAGGAGGTATAAATCTCCAATCGGTTAGTTTGAAGTTAGTGAGGCCTCAGTTATAGGTCCTAACTTGGTATTCAATGCCTTAGAGAAAGTTCTGTTGATCAGAGACATACTCCGAGCTTCTCAGAGCTGACATAAGTCATATTCAGATGTTCGTAGAAAGGATCTCAAGTTCAAGGTCAATGACTATGCCTATCTTAAGATCTCTCCCATGATGGGAGTGAAGAGGTTTAGTAAGAAAGGGAAACTCATCCTTGATATATCGTTCCCTTTAGGATTCTCAGTCGCTTCGACAAGGTATCTTATGAGCTCAAATTGCCTTCAAATCTACCCTCAGTTTATCTAGTCTTCCATGTCTCTTTTCTCAAGAAGAACATAGGTGACCCAGCAGTTGTAGTTCCTATTCAAAGCATCAACGTTTAGAATAGCCTCTCTTATGAAGAGATTCTAGTCAAAATCTTAAACCATCAGACTCATAGATTGAGGAATAAAGAAGTCCCTCTTGTTAAAGTTCTTTGGAGAAATCAGTCCGTTGAGAGAGCTACTTAGGAAGCAGAAGTAGATATGTATACCAAGTATCCTCACCTCTTCTCCGCTAATTTAGATCAAGCTCAAGGTAATGGTTCTCCTTAAGCTTATTTAGTTTCATATTTATATTCCCATGATAAACTTGGTATTAAGTACCACCGCATACTCAGTCATGCATTCATGTGTTAGATCAGTTATATAATTATACATCAGACATGCATTCTCATTGTCAGAAAACATAGTTTATCAGAACTTTTAGTTATGCATCATGAATCATGCGTAACTTTTATGAATCAGTTACGCATGCATCAGATATGTACGTTCAGTATGTTATGTTCAGCTTGTCAGTCATGTCACACATTAGATCATGTCCAAGTTATTTATGTTCAGTTTATTGTTTCCCCCCTCAGTCAGTCTCATTCGAGGATGACTGTTCTCAAGGGGGAGATATTGTAATACCCGTGCTTTTCTTAGCTCAAAAATCATCTCAAGGATGTTAAGACTTGCTTTGAAATAAGATATCATTCTTATACACGTGGTATTTTTATAGTTTTCACTTTCTATAATGTGGGAAATTGAATAAGCTTTCCATCGATACCAATTTCATCAAAATATAGTGTCAGATGAAATGTTATGACAGTAATACAGGAGGCAGTAAAACTGCACAGGTACGATGGTGTGGTCGACAGACCATCGAACAAGTGACGGACCTTCGAGCATAACCGTCGCACTGAGGTAGTGGACCTACTTTTTGCCTAGGAAGGATAACAGCAGTCGATGGACTGTTGTATGTCCGACGGACCAGGGGAAGTCGCCGTCGCTCATAACTAGTAGGACTAGTTTCTGTCCAGGTCTAACAGTAGGTCACGATGGACCGTCGGAAGCCACCGTCGCTCCTTATGTTCATCTTTTACAGGTTTTTTTAGCAGGGGTATTTTGATCATTTATCACCCATCTATATATACCCATTTATTCACGACTTCAACCACTTTGGTCATTGTTATTTCACAATAAAAATTAGAGTTTCTCTCTAAATTTAATCTCCAATAACACAATCCAATCTCCTTCAAGAATTAAAGGAATTTCAATTCTTCAAGATCAAGAAACATCAAGAACAAGTCTAGGGTTCAATTGAGGGTTTCAAGTTTCAAGCAAATTCAACCGTAAATTCCATAAATTCTTAAATCTAAGGTATGTGTATTGTTCATCCTGGGATTCCTTTTGTCCGTGGAGTTCAAGAATCAATCTTTAAATACTAAATTATGATTGTGTTGTGGTGATATGACTCTATACATGTTGGTCGTTATTATCTGTATTGTAGAGTAGTATTTTGATGTATTTCCATAAAGATATGATAATGTTAGTTGGAACCCATGAAGTTGAGTGGTTTAATATGGTGAAACTTATGAAACACACCTATGCCTTCAAGTGTGCATACAAGTTGTTTGCTGAAATGCTTAGGATGCTAGAAATCATATTTCCATGGATCAATAGTACCTAAATGGCAAGCCAATGTTACCCATTATGATTTGATATGAATTTCATGCTATTATTGTGTTGCTTGTGTTGCGGTATAAAGTATTCATGATAATGGATTTATACAATATGTACATGATATATATCGATGTACTCCTTACCATGCACAAGGTATTGAAAACTACATGTAGTATATTATCCCTTACTTATATGTTGTGAATTGTGGACTCTATTCTTATGATCAAGTCAGTTATGTGAGTTAGTATCCTTCTATAGAGTCCTGGGGTATTCGTACCCAAAAAATGTAGTTTTGTGCCTAGAGCTATGTCATATTTCATGATATCAGATATCAAGCCATGATTCAATAAAAATCAGTCAGTCATGTGACTCTAGAAAACCTCATGATCTCAGTCAGTTATCAAATATCTATAGTATTCTGTCAGTCAATAGAATTCAGTTAGCTCAGTACCTGTCCAGTCTGTTATTCATGTTCAGTCTCTTCAGATGGGAGTAGAAGTTAGCACCGAGTAAACCCAAGGATGGGAACACACACTGCCAGATAAGGGTGTGATTCTTAGTAGTCATCCTTGCATTCCAAAACTATGTAGTCAGCATAATTTGAGACATCAACACTATCATATGAGGGTTGATGAGGTGGATTAGCACTGTCAGATAAGGGCCCCACCATTCTCTTTTGGGAACACTGTCGGATAAGGGTTACCCACAGTTTTCTTTACCAGTGGTACGGTATTGACACCCTTCCAGTCAGGGTAGAGATTGGACCCCAACATAGCTATAATGGCACATATGGGGCATGCCAGTTAAATATCTACCTCCCATAGTTTCAATATCTATCTCGATAAAAAACTCAAGATAGTTCTTTAGATTTCTGTATATTAGGACTGTCAGATATAGTCAATTCAGTTATATTACGGAACTCAGATAGTTCCATCAGATTCAAAACTGTCAGACACAGTCACCCATGTTATCAGAACTACAGTATCAGTCATGTTAGTTTTCATTAAACTATGTATTAGCATAATAGATTCAACTATCATGCATTTACGATTTCTATTACTATGTATGCATGTTTGCACTATTACGTTCATATCAGTCAGTCAACCTTGTTCATGCTTGTAAACCCTTTTGCATATAGCCTACCTCACTCTTATACTCAGTAGATTCCCATGTACTGACGCATTTATGCTGTGGTTCTTTGTTTTCATGTTACACCATAGGTTTAGAGGCACGAGTTCCAAATCAGCAGTAGTATTTCAGTCTTAGAGTTACAGTGACTCATCATCCATTCGAGGAAGATATAATTTTATTCATTATTTCAGTTCAGTTTTGCTAGACGGAGTTAGTTGGAGACATGTCCCTTCAACTCCTTATTCAGACAGTACTTAGAGGCTTTTAGATTCAGTTCAGATTTATAGTCAGATTTTAGTTGTTTTGGGTATTCGTTACCCCATATGGATGTTATGTTTTGATAGATTCTTTATCCAGTTGAACCTTATGTCCTATTGTTAATGTTTTCTACATTTTATGTGTATAATATGCAGTGTACAAGTACAGATATCAGTCATGGGTTAGCTTGTGGTCCTTCAGGGTCATGAGCACCGTGTAACATTCCAGTTCAGAAAATTAAGGCTTTACACATTCCCATGCTATTTTCAACTTCTTATGGGTTAAGGGGTACTTTGGTCCTTTCCGCTTAACCCCAAACATCCAAAGAATGATTTATATTACCCAAAAGGGAAATATTTGCCAATATTTTTCAACATAAACTCATCAAAAACTCTCTCTTTCCCCAAGAAAGAAATTCAAAATCTTTTTCTCCAAGAATCCAATGAATTCAAGCTTTCTTCTTTAAATCAAGAAGATTAAGGTACGTGGGGCTATCCTAAAATCATCAGGCATAATTTTTATGGTTTTTATTAAGTTTAATGATATACAATCATGTTTACAAAGGGGGTTTTCAATATGGTTTTGAATAGTATGTATTATGAACTTATTTGATGAAAGTGAACATTTGTCTTGAAACCTTTTATATAATTGAACTATGATCATGTATGCATATGTGTTTTTAGTTTTGCAAAGATTAAATCAAGAGAATGAATGATGAAACCCATTCTTGTTATGATACCTCATTTCACATAGTGTGGGTTGTTCAACAGTATGTTTTGAAGCTTGATATAAGTGTTACTATACTTTTAGACTTATATTGATCATGAATTGAAGTGAGGATTTTTTCTTATTTATAAATGTTCAATGTTATTGTAATACCCCGGGAAATTTTTCGTTGAAATTTTATGGGTAAACATGTTGGGTTCTATCTTCTAGAATGAATTATAAATTTTCTATATGAAATGTCTTATATTATGATCCACCATTGTGTAGAGCACCAAAAAATCTTTCCAACGATATGTGTATCATCCAAAACGGACACCCAAGAGGCGAGTTATGAACATTTCGATTGAACCGTGAATAGTAGTGAACAGTAAAATGTGCAGGAAAAAGTACTGAGGCCGGACATATTTTTTCTCCAAATTTAAATGATCATAACTCCTTTTACATAATGATCTAAGTGATCTACTCTATACCAATGAAAATTTCTACGAGTCCTCTTTCCAATAAAATTGGTTTCATCCAATTTGTCTGTCGGAGCAAAAAGTTATGGTCGATCTACTTCAGCCTACCTAAAGTGAATTTTTGGGTCAACTTTAAACGATCATAACTCCTTGTACACAATGATCTGGGTGAGATACTATATATCAATGGAAAGATATGAGAGTCCTCTTTTTAATAAAATTGTTTTCATCTAATTTAACTAACAGAGTAAAACATTATGATTGATCTACTTCAGGCTATCAAAATAGTCCATCAAAGGACAAATTCGAGAATTGTATTTGATTTTTAGGGGCATTTTGGTCATTTCCCCTCACTCAAAATCCTTCCAAACCCTATATTAAAGCCTATTAGAAGCATTATATGTTATATTTCATCAAACTCCCTCGAAAAGAAAACCCTAAGCTCCTATATCCAACTTCAAGAATCTCCAAAGTTCACCATTAATTCTGTAAATTTATTAAAGATTCCAAGTTGCTAGTTCAAGAAATCCAAGAACCATCATTCAAAGGCACGATTAATATCTCAAAAGCGAGTATCGATCTAAAGTTCATCATTCAAGGTATGTGGAGTTTTCAACAAGAACTCTCTTTCGTTCTTGTGCCCAAAAGTAATTTTTTTACAAAGGCATGATTTTTATTTGATTTTTATGAATTTGAAGCATGAACTCATATTTTATGATGATTATTATGAAATCTTGATTTTTATGATTTTGAAAGATGAATTTACATGTGTAGTGATATAAAGCATGAATCTTGAACGATATTTATCATGATTTTGATAATTGGGTTGTGAATCCCAATTGGAAATTGTATTTTTTTTGAGAATGTGTGTGTTATAAGCACGTTGATGTTGAATATTTGAGATATTTTGAATGATTTTACCTTTTGGTCTTAATGGAGTATTTTTGAACTCGAGTGTGGAAGAAATCCATAATGTGGTTGATTTTGATAGATGGGAAACATGATGCCTCCCGATGTATATTTATATATTACTAAAATTGTTTTATTGTGGATTGCCTTTGAAATGATCTGAGCTAAATCCGGGAGAAATCTTTAGCACCGAGTGGGAGGTATAAAGCGACCTTACTTCCCTACAACTATGTGCCCCCGTAGGAGTGAGCCTGAGGCTGATTTATATAGTGATCACTAGTTTGTGTGGATTTGATATTAATAGTCCTACTCTGATAGCAAGGATAGGACGGCTCTCCCCAACGTGGGTTGTACGTTGTACTCCATGTAGCTCACATGGCTTATGTCGGTTATAGGATCTCCCAGTGTGTGTGTGTTTCCTTGTGTCTATGATGAATGGTGAAGTGATTTAAAAGTGGAATTGTGAAAGTTATTCTTTTGAAAGATTTAAATGATATTTACATTATGAGAATTGATATTCTTGATAAACTGAAAGTGATTGACAAATTATATGATGACTCACATGTGTTATTATACTTATTTCATCCTCTTATGATTATGATGATTTTCTCCGGGCTATGTGAGTCTGTCATACATCCTGTATATTTCTTATAAATATTTATGATGATGATGTTTATACAACTGTATACACCCT
>NC_061120.1:215410713-215413964 GCF_002878395.1 Capsicum annuum | reverse complement strand
TGTATATTTCTTATAAATATTTATGATGATGATGTTTATACAACTGTATACACCCCTATATACTCGATTTCTTTCCATGGTATTGACCCACATCTTCGGATGTGGGATGCATTTTCTTAGAATGTAGGTTCAGGTGCTTAGTTTCAGGTTCACTAGTGATTCTTCAAGCATGCTATTCTACATCCTCTGTTGTGGTGAGTCCTCATGTTCCGAGGATGTGATGTCTGATGTTGGTTTCACAAAATTGTTTATATTTGATAACTGAGTATTAGTCAGTTGGGACATGTCTCAATGGCTCGCTAGTTTTATTGATTTTCTTAGAGGCTTTTCAGACTAGTATAGATGTTGGAAGTTGACTAATAAGTCGTATTTTGTTATCTTTTTGAAATTCTTTTATTCTTAGATGATGATTACTCTATTGATATTTGAGGGTTATTTATGAAAACACCATTGATTTGTGTTAAAATGAATGAAAATGGCTCAAAGGGTTAGCTTGGCACTACTCGTAGCCTCAAGCACCATGTGATGCTCCAACACCCATTTTTTGGGGTGTTACAAACTTGATATCAGAGCCTAAGGTTTTAAGGTGTCCTAGGGAGTCTGACAAGCCGCGCTAAGTAGAGTCTTAATCATCGGTGTGTAGCGCGCCATATCTATGAGCAAGAGGCTATAAGACGTTTTAGGAAAAAGTGTGATTGTTTCTATTAGAAGTCTATTATGCTTAAAGTATCTCTCTCTGCTATTGACTCATTCTCTCCTCTTTCAGAAATATGCCTCCACGTCGAGCGAGAAGAAATAATGATGGTCAGCAACCTTAACCTGCTAACCCATTGAATGAAAATATGTCTCATGCTAAATTTAGGGCAGCCTTTCAGGTGCTGGCCCAATCTGTTACTGCAAATATTCAGGCTAACTCAGCCCCAACTCCACAGCAACAGGGAGGTAATTCAACAACTGCAAGGATCCGTGACTTCATGCGGGTGAACCCACCAGAATTCTATGGGTCTAAGTTTGATGAGGATCCACGATTATTTTTAGAGGAGGTGTGGAAGATTACTCAGGTGATGCAAGTATCTGAGGAACATAGTGTGGAGGTGGTTGCGTATAGCTTGAAAGGCTTTGCTTATGATTGGGTTGTTGCTTGGAGGAAAGGTAGAGGTGAGGGAGCTGTCCCTACAACTTGGCAAGAGTTCCAAGATGCATTCCTGGATAAATTTTTCCCTTCGGAGATGAGGGAGGCAAAGGTGGAAAAGTTTATGAACCTGCTACAGGGCTCTATGACTGTTAGGGAGTACTGTCTAAAGTTCAATCAGTTGGCCAAGTATGCTCCTAACTTAGTGGCTGATAATCGGGGTAGTATGAATAAGTTTGTGACTGGAGAGTCTATTTATGTGGTTAAGGAGTGTAGGTCTGCTATGCTGAATAGTGAGATGAATATTTCTAGGCTGATGACTCATGCCCAACAGATTGAGACAGACAAGATTAAGGAGAGAGATAGAATAAGAAGGAATAAGAGAGCTAGTTCCAAACAGCATGGATAGGGTCAGACAAGATCACAGTGAGGGAGTCGCCCTCAGTATCAGGATCATTCATCTATGCCAGCATCATCACCTACTAGTGCTCCGTGCCTAGAGGTAGGCAGGAGCAAGGTACCAGGTCATATGTATCCAGGTCCCAGTACAGTGCTAGCAGTAATCCAAATTATCCCTTATGTCCTAAGTGTGGTAGGGCTCATTTGGGTGAGTGTTGGGGTGAGAAGAGGGGTTATTTTCGGTGTGGTGACATGGGTCACAGAGTTAGACATTGTCCACAGGATGGATAAGGGCATCGTGACTATCGCCCTTAGACCCAGACCCAGACTATTAGTGCTCCAGTTCCAGCGACTCGCCCAGCCCCAGCTCAAGGCGCCTCTTCTAGCAATACTGGCGGGCATCGACAGAGCAGATTCTATGCTTTATCGTCCCACTAGGAATAGGAGGACTCTCTCGATGTTGTTACTAGTATGCTTCGTATATTTTAGTTTGATGTGTATGCTTTGTTGTATCCTGGATCTAGTTTCTAATATGTTACACCTTTGATTGCTGTGAATTTTGAAATGAGTCCTGAGATTATTGCTGAGCCTATCCTAGTTTCTACCCAAGTGGGTGATTCGATTGTTACCTATAAAGTGTATAAAAGTGTCATGTTACCGTTCTTCATAGAGTCTTGTTGGCTGATCTAATTGAGTTAGACATAGTAGATTTTGATGTTATTCTGGGCATGGACTGGATGTATTCTTCTTATGCCTCTATTGATTGCTGGACCCGAGTGTTCAAGTTTCAATTTTTGAGTGCATCCGTGTTTGAGTGGTCTGGGAATTCTGTGTCACCCAAGAGTCATTTTATCTCTTACCTCAAAGCTAGAAAGCTTATTTCTAAGGGGTGTATTTACTATTTGGTTAGAGTTAAAGACACTAAGTCTAAGACTCCAACTCTCCAGTCTGTTAACGTCGTCAATGAGTTTTCTGATGTCTTTTCGGATGATCTCCCAGGGATACCTCCTGATAGAGAGATAGAGTTTGGGATTGATCTTCTTCCCGATGCTCAGCCCATTTCTATTCCTCCTTATCGTATGGCCCCTACAGAACTTAAGGATTTGAAAGAGCAACTCAAAGATCTACTAGATAAGGGTTTCATAAGGCCCAGTGTTTCTCCTTGGGGTGCTCCTGTCTTGTTTGTGAGAAAGAAAGATGGCTCTTTGCGTATGTGCATTGATTACCGCCAACTGAATAAAGTCACCGTAAAAAATAAGTACCCCCTTCCAAGAATAGATAATTTTTTTGACCAATTGCAAGGTGCAAGTTATTTCTCAAAGATAAACCTTCATTTTGGCTATCATCAACTCAAAGTTAGGGAGTGTGACATCCCAAAAACTGCTTTCCGAACTCATATGGCCATTTTGAGTTTCTTATTATGTCTTTCAGGTGAACTAATGCCCCAGCACCTTTCATGGACCTCATGAATCGAGTGTTCAGATTGTATCTGGATATGTTTGTCATAGTGTTCATCGATGATATACTGGTGTACTCCCGTAGTGATGATGAACACTTTGATCCTCTCCGAACTGTCTTGCAAACCCTTAGAGATCACAACTTGTTTGCCAAGTTCAGTAAGTGTGAGTTTTGGCTAAGGTCAGTTGCTTTTCTGGGTCATATCATTTCTTTCGAGGGTATTAGAGTTGATCCCCAAAAGACCAAAGCTGTTAGAAATTGG
>NC_061120.1:215407009-215407713 GCF_002878395.1 Capsicum annuum | reverse complement strand
TAAAGATTTCTCTCGGACTTAGCTCAGATCATTTCAAAGACAATCCACAACGTGGTTGATTTTGATAGATGGGAAGCATGATGGCTCCCGCTGTATATTTATATATTACTGAAATTATTTTGTTGTGGATTGTCTTTGAAATGATCTGAGCTAAGTCCGAGAGAAATCTTTAGCACCGAGTGGGAGGTATAAAGCGACCTTACTTCCCTGGATCTACGTGCCCCCATAGGAGTGAGCATGAGGCTAATTTATATAGTGATCACTAGTTTGTGTGGATTTGTTATCGATAGTCCTACTCCGAAGGAAAGGATAGAACGGCTCTCCCCAACGTGTATTGTACGTTGGACTCCATGTAGCTCACATGGTTTATGTCGGTTATAGGATCTCCCAGTGTGTGTGTGTGTTTCCTTGTGTCTATGGTGAATGGTGAAGTGATTTGATAGTGGAATTGTGAAAGTTATTCTTTCGAAAGATTTAAATGATATTTACATTATGAGAATTGATATTCTTGATGAACTGAAAGTGATTGACAAATCGTATGATGACTCACATGTGTCATTGTACTTATTTCATCCTCTCATGATTATGATGATTTTCTTCGGGCTATGTGAGTCTTTCATACATCCTGCATATTTATTATAAATATTTATGATGATTACGTTTATAAAACTGCATACACCCCCTTATACTCAGTTCTTTTCCAT
>NC_061120.1:215381187-215406909 GCF_002878395.1 Capsicum annuum | reverse complement strand
TAGTGGAATTGTGAAAGTTATTCTTTCGAAAGATTTAAATGATATTTACATTATGAGAATTGATATTCTTGATGAACTGAAAGTGATTGACAAATCGTATGATGACTCACATGTGTCATTGTACTTATTTCATCCTCTCATGATTATGATGATTTTCTTCGGGCTATGTGAGTCTTTCATACATCCTGCATATTTATTATAAATATTTATGATGATGATGTTTATACAATTGCATACACCCCCATATACTCGGTTCCTTTCCATTGTACTGACCCACATCTTCGGATGTGGGCTGAATTTTCTCGGAATGTAGGTTCAGGTACTCAATTCCAGGTTCAACAGTGATTCTTCGGGAACGCTGTTCTACATCCTTTGTTGTGGTGAGTCCTCATGCTTCGAGGACGTGATGTCTGAAGTTGGTTTCACGGAATTGTTTACATTTGATAACTGAGTATGAGTCAGTTGGGGCATGTCTCAATGGCTCACTGGGTTTATTGATTTTCTTAGAGGCTTGTCAGACTAGTATTGATGTTGGGTGTTGACTAATAAGTCGTATTTTGTTATCTTTCTGAAATTCTTTTATTCTTGGATTATGATTACTTTGTTGATATTTGAGGGTTGTTAATGGAAACCCTATTGATTTGTGTTGAACTAAATGAAATTGGCTCAAAGGGTTAGCTTGGGGCTACTCGTAGCCTCAAGCACCATGTGACGCTCCGGGACCTATTTTTCTGGGGTGTTACAGCGATGCTGTGGTAGTGGTTTCCTCTGTGAGTGCTGACATTCAAGAAAGTCTTTCCTTTGATGAGATTCCAGTTGTGATTCTTGGATTCTGTGTCCGAAGACTAAAGAACAAAGAAGTTCCCTTGGTCAAGGTGTTGTGGCGAAACCAATCTGTTGAGGGTACAACTTGGAAAGGTGAGACGGATATGCGATCCAAGTACCCGCACCTATTTTCCGCGAACTCTGATGAAGCCGAAGGTACCATTCTTTCCTAAATCATGCACTTTTGATAAAATTTGCAGTAGTTCAACTGTCATTTATTATGTGTTCAGCTGTAGTTTCTTGAATTTATGCATTCTTTGTTGCATTCGGAGTGAGAAACGATGTGGTGATAAGTCTAACGAATGGTTTCAGATGTATGCTCTATTTTTTATCTAATCTTGGCATGTCTAGCTTCATTCAAGGATGAATTTTTCCAAGGGGGATGATGTAATACCCCAAAAAATTTTTCATTGAAATTTTGTGCATAAACGTATTGGGTTCTATCTTCTAGAATGAATTATAAATTTTCTATATGAAATGTCTTATATTATGATCCACCATTGTGTAGAGTGCCAAAAAATCTTTCCAATGATATGTGTATCATCAAAAATGGACACCCGAACGACGAGTTATGAACATTCCGATCAAATCATGAATAGTAGTGAACAGTAAAACGTGTAGGAAAAAGTACTGAGGCCTGACATATTTTTTCTCCAAATTTAAATGATCATAACTCCTTTTACATAATAATCTGAGTGATCTACTCTATACCAATGGAAAGCTCTATGAGTCCTCTTTCCAATAAAATTGGTTTCATCCAATTTGTCTGTCGGAGCAAAAAGTTATGGTCGATCTACTTCAGCCTACCTAAAGTGAATTTTTGGGTCAACTTCAAATGATCATAACTCCTCGTACACAATGATCTGGGTGAGATACTATATATCAATGGAAATATATGAGAGTCCTCTTTCTAATAAAATTGTTTTCATCTAATTTAAATAACAGAGTAAAACATTATGATTGATCTACTTCAGACTATCAAAATAGTCCATCAAAGGACAGATTCGAGAATTGTATTTGATTTTTAGGGGCATTTTGGTCATTTCCCCTCACTCAAAATCCTTCCAAACCCTATAGTAAAGCCTATTAGAAGCATTATATGTTATATTTCATCAAACTCCCTCAAAAAGAAAACCCTAAGCTCCTACATCCAACTTCAAGAATCTCCAAAGTTCACCATTATTTCTGCAAATTTAATAAAGATTCCAAGTTGCTAGTTCAAGAAATCCAAGAACCATCACTCAAAGGCATGATTAATATCTCAAAAGCGAGTATTGATCTAAAGTTCATCATTCAAGGTATGTGGAGTTTCCAACAAGAACTCTCTTTCGTTCTTGTGCCCAAAAGTAATTTTTTTTACAAAGGCATGATTTTTATTTGATGTTTATGAATTTGAAGCATGAACTCATATTTTATGATGATTATTATGAAATCTTGATGTTTATGATTTTGAAAGATGAATTTACATGTGTAGTGATATAAAGCATGAATCTTGAACGATATTTATCATGATTTTGATATTTGGGTCATAAATCCCAATTGGAAATTGTATTTTTTTTTGAGAATGTGTGTGTTATAAGCACGTTGATATTGAATATTTGAGATATTTTGAATGATTTGACCTTTTGGTCTTAATGGAGTTGTTTTGAACTTGAGTGTGAAAGAAATCCACAATGTGGTTGATTTTGATAGACGGGAAGCATGATGGCTCCCTATGTATATTTATGTATTACTGAAATTGTTTTGTTATGGATTGTCTTTGAAATGATCTGAGCTAAGTCCGGGAGAAATCTTTAGCACCGAGTGGGAGGTATACAACGACCTTACTTCCCTAGAACTACGTACCCCCATAGGAGTGAACCTGGGGTAGATTTATATAGTAATCACTAGTTTGTGTTGATTTGATATCGATAGTCCTACTCCGATGGCAAGGATAGAATGGCTTTTCCCAACGTGGGTTGTACGTTGGACTCCATGTAGCTCACATGGTTTATGTTGGTTATAGGGTGTCCCAGTGTGTGTGTGTTTTCTTGTGTCTATGGTGAATGGTGAAGTGATTTGAAAGTGGAATTGTGAAAGTTATTCTTTCGAAAGATTTAAATGATATTTACATTATGAGAATTGATATTCTTGATGAACTGAGAGTGATTGACAAATCATATGATGACTCACATTTGTTATTGTACTTATTTCATCCTCTCATGATTATGATGATTTTCTTTGGGCTATGTGAGTCTTTCATACATTCTGCATATTTCTTATAAATATTTATGATAATGATGTTTATACAACTACATACACCCCCATATACTCAGTTCCTTTCCATGGTACTGACCCACATCTTCGAATGTGAGCTGCATTTTCTCGGAATGTAGGTTCAGGTACTCAGTTCCAGGTTCAACAGTGATTCTTCGAGCACGCTGTTCTACATCCTCTGGTGTGGTGAGTCCTCATGCTCCGAGGACGTGATGTCTAATGTTGGTTTCACGAAATTTTTTACATTTGATAACTGAGTATGAGTCAGTTGGGGCATGTCTCATTGTCTCGCTGGTTTTATTGATTTTCTTAGAAGCTTGTCATACTAGTATAGATGTTGGGAGTTGACTAATAAGTCGTATTTTATTATCTTTCTGAAATTCTTTTGTTCTTGGATGATGATTACTCTGTTGATATTTGAGGGTTATTTATGGAAATCCTGTTAATTTGTGTTGAACAAAATGAAAATGGCTCAAAGGGTTAGCTTGGGGATACTCATAGCCTCAAGCACCGTGTGACGCTTCGGGACCTATTTTTCTGGGGCGTTACAGCGATGTATATTTATATATTACTGAAATTGTTTTGTTATAGATTGTGTTTGAAATGATCTGAGCTATGTCTGGGAGAAATCTTTAGCACCGAGTGGGAGGTATAAAGCGACCTTAATTCCCTAGAACTACGTGTCCTCATAGGAGTGAGCCTGAGGCTGATTTATATTGTGATCACTAGTTTATGTGGATTTGATATCAGTAGTCCTACTCCGATGGCAAGGATAGGACGGCTCTCCCCAACATGGGTTGTACGTTGGACTCCATGTAGCTCACATGGTTTCTGTCGGTTATAAGATCTCCCAGTTTGTGTGTTTCCTTGTGTCTATGGTGAATGGTGAAGTGATTTGAAGGTGGAATTATTAAAGTTATTCTTTCGAAAGATTTAAATGATATTTACATTATGAGAATTGATATTCTTGATGAACTGAAAGTGATTGACAAATTATATTATGACTCACATGTGTTATTGTATTAATTTCATCCTCTCATGATTATGATGATTTTCCACGGGCTATGTGAGTCTTTCATACATCCTGTATATTTCTTATAAATATTTATGATGATGATGTTTATACAACTGCATACACCCCCATATACTCGGTTTCTTTCCATGGTACTGACCCACATCTTCAGATGTGGGCTGTATTTTCTCGGAATGTAGGTTCAGGTGCTCAGTTCTAGGTTCGATAGTGATTCTTCAGGCACACTGTTCTACATCCTCTATTGTGGTGAGTCCTCATATTCCGAGGACGTGATGTCTGAAGTTGGTTTCACGGAATTGTTTACATTTGATAACTGAGTATTAGTTAGTTGGGGCATGTCTCAATGGCTCGCTGGGTTTATTGATTTTCTTAGAGGCTTGTCAGATTAGTATAGATGTTGGGAGTTGACTAATAATTCGTATTTTGTTATCTTTCTAAAATTGTTTTATTCTTGAATGATGATTACTCTATTAATATTTGAGGGTTATTTATGAAAACCCCATTAATTTGTGTTAAACTGAATGAAAATGGCTCAAAGGGTTAGCTTGCGGCTACTCGTAGCCTCAAGCACCGTGTGATGCTCCGGGACCCATTTTCTGGGGCGTTACAGTTATAACATAAAGAATTGCATGGATTTGTATAAAGGTATTAACCATTATGTGTCTGAATTATTGATAAGGGTGAATCTTTGCTTAAGTTTGCACATGTTTTGAAATAAGGAATCCTTTGGATTGTTTAAATGTTTTTGTGGTGAAATGATTGAGTTGATTTAAAAATATAAAGAAGAACATTATAAATGGTTTGAATGAGAAGAAATGTGGAATGATACGATACGAATGACTTGTAAGTCGGGGTATGACCATACCCCATTGTGAATTGCCCTTAAAAGAATAAGAAAAAAATGCTTTGTAAGTATGATTCATGTTTTCTTTTAAGAGATTTAAAACTGGGTTTAAAGAGGGTTAGATAGTTACCTGAAGAAAGCACGAGTTGATAGACTCTATACTGAAACAATGATTTGCCGAGACAGGGTTATGGTACAATACTTTTTGCTCTTACGTACCTTTATTGTCGTCCTAATTTGGTACTATGGTTAGGAGCTCTGCTTTTTGGTCTTGTTCACTACCATGACATATTGATTTGATTGGTGATCATGGCACTATGATGTATAGTCTTGCGTGTCACCCTTTACTGATACTACAATCCTTGTGACAAACTTTGATTGGAGGTTTGGACATAGAGTCAAGGTCGGATTCCATATAGACCGTGGAATTACAAATTATAGTGTGTACCACCTAGCTCAAAAGAATAACAAAGAGTAGAGTCATGATTTCAAGAAGGTGTTTTAAAATTTATCTTTTTCAAATTATACCCATGTTTGAAGGTTTTAAGATGACATATTTTCATGAAATGCTCTCACCTATATTCTATATAAATGCATTTTTTTTTTGGATTGTTCTATATATAAGTATATCTGTATTGAACCCTATTTTTCAAGATCTGAGGTACAGTTCCGGGGTCCAGCTAAACAATAGATTTGTGTGTCTAAGATTGCGGTTGGTGAGCCTCCTTTATTCCGGAAAGCCTAATTTATAAGACATTGTTATTTTATTTTGATTAATAGTTTGACAGGGGTCTTTGTCCCAGTTTTTTTAGTATATGTTGGTACTTGTATTGTTAGAGATTTTGCAGACTGGTGTCATGTGTTTTGAATTTTATGGACTTCATTTTGAATTGCTCAGTTGAATTATAATATTGACCATGTTTCTGTATGAAAATTTTTCTGCATTTCTTTTTATTTTATGAATATTGTGCACAATTGCCAAATAGAAAAGAGCGCCTGAGCCTTCATGTTTTGGGATTCTCGTCATGTATAGGGCCCAAGCTTGGTTCGTTACAAACTTGGTATCAGAGCATGGTTCATGGTCCTAGGGTGTCTGCAAAGTTGTATCTCGTAGAGTCCTTTTTAAGGGTGTGTAGTGTGCCACACTTACATGGGGGAAGCTACTTGGCATTTAGGAATGTTTCACTTTTCTTTATGTTCTAGATCGTACCATTGTGTTGTCTATTTAGAAGTTATCAAAATTCCTCTTTACTCTTATTTTATAAACTATGTCTTATTATTGAGTTGATTCAAGTTCAGAATCTTAAAGTCTAAATGATATGGTCCATTTTGATTGAGTCATAAAAAGAGTATGAAATTGTACAAGGACTTGAGAGGAGTCCATAAGTGACTTAAAGTGTATTGATTTAAGCCTATACCCCTATCTATATTAATCGTGCATTTGAGCCTGAGGTATGAAGTGTATTCAGTCCCTTTCAAAATTCTTGTTACAGATGACATGCTAAAGGGTAGTGATGTATGTCAGAATTTTGGAACAATATTTCCACCAGAGTAGTAGTATATGTTAAGGTGTCATATCCTATTGGTAGTAAGATAATCCTGAAGTTAGTGATATGAAATCATAAGGTTAGAAGTCAGGTTGAGGATGAATTTTGCGTAAATAAGTAGTTTGAGTTATATAACCCTTGATTGTGGGGTGGGTTGCTTTTCTATGGTGATTGGATAATGTTGTAAGAGTGTAAGGTATTTTGTAGAGGAAGTGTCTGGCTATGATTATAAGTTATTTAAAATAGGGAAAGATTTCAGAATGGATAGATATTGTGGTTGTAGAAATTATTTAAAGGATGTGAATAGAAAGGGGTAGATCAGTTAATATGTTATAGGTAAAGAAATAATAAGAACAATCAAAAGAGTATGTTATTTAAAAGAAATGAGATAAATTATAAAAAGAGCCACGTCCTCCAATTTAATGGAGTATCCTTTAGGAATTAATTCCCCTCAAGTACCCGAGGTTGCAGAATTTTTACTCCCAGGATAAAATGGCTTACAATCAAATTATAGTGGTACCTCAAACCTTCTTATTCTTCGAACACACTCAACAACATATGATCACAAGGAGTTTTTAAAAGTAGAATTGTGTTTTTATCAGTCTGAAAATTTCATACTACCTTAGGAAAAAGTGCAGGTATTTATATCCATCAAGTGCCTATTTGAAAAGGAAGAAATGGTTCATTGAAAAGGTGTATCACTTCAGAACAGTCATATCTGTCCATCCCTAAACAATGTGTCTTATATAAATAGTCAAATTTGACTGAACAGTCAACCCTTTTCTTAAACAAAGTGTCATTTCCTCGAAAGGTTGCATCCCTTTTGAGTTACATTTCTGTGTTTATGCATGCATGTTCATGGAGAAAATATTTTTGTTGGACTTGTGGATTTCACTCGGTTTTCCATGTTTTAAATCAACTTGGTCTAAAAAATTAATCTCTTCAATCATTTGACAAAGCCAAAGCCAAAGCCGATCGAGCGACGACGGTGGCATGAGGAACCTCTTGGTTCTTGCCTGAGTATCCACTTGATGTTGTATTTCATAATAAAAACATAATAAAGTTGCTTTCTCACACCAATGTGGGAGAATATACTTTCCTTTAGTGAGTACACTTTCCTTTTAAGTGTGTGCTTGCTTTGTCTCCATTTTTCATTCACACATCCTATTGAATGCATCATAAAATTAAAGGGCATTTTTACATTGACATAACTTTAATTTAAAACCATATTATTCAAAAGTCCTCTTTAGTTTCTTAAACTTTAAGTCAAAATAGATCATTCCTTTTTAAATGAAGGGCATAATTTTTTTTCCTAACTGATCGGCAATATCCTTAACAAAATATTACAGGGTGGTTGTATGTATGCTAATTTCAAATGGCCACTCAACCAACAGAGATTATCTCAGAAAGATTAGTAATAAAGGGAAACAAACCTTTCAATGATTGTTTGGGAATACAAGAAAGAAAGTTGGGAAGAAGCAACTGATCACTACAACAACATACTATAAATAATCACAAATATGAGTATATAAAAAAAGGTGTAAACACAAAAAATATTCTACTAGAAAGTAATCAAGATTAAAATTAAGAGAAAAAAAAATACCTCTATGAGTGTCTAACAAAGTTTTTGCCTTCTAATAAATTGGGATGAGAACTTCAATTATTGTTGCATGTAGGGAAAGTGCTTTTATCTATTCAAATGGAAGAACACAACAGTTGTAGTTCAACATGAAAAGATATGGAAAGATGATTATGTAGATACATATTTATATTATGTTTTTAAAATAAAGTTAAAGATGATTATATTGTGTTTTAACTGTCATCATACTATTTTTTTGCCTTGTCTTTTTTCTAAATGCTATATGTTGCTTCTTTATTAGTTGTCATGTTTTTTCACTATTATTTTTTCCTTTTTTATAACTAACTAGATATAGTATTGGGTGCGTTCCTTGTCCAGGGCCTCGGCTCAGGGCATGACAACCATTTTTGTCAATGAATAGCTTCATTTATATCGACTTCATTTATTCACATACTATAGTTATCTAAATCAACCTTAACAAACAATTATTCATGTAATTCAGATCTGAAATAATTACACTCATGTACTCATGAACATGATAAAATTCCAACATTACAACTTCCTTTTATCTTCTCATCCACTATGAAGAGTAATATGTATCATAGGATATCCTTAATAAAAAAGTTTAAAATCTCAACATTTTATCCGAAAGGGAGGTAGCTATTTCAGTTTTTGCATTCTGGGAACTAAGTTAGCTCGCCATCTTTTGATTAATTTGAAACCTGACACAGCATAGAGACAAAATGTCACGACCCGAGCCGGGGCCCTTGCCGTAACGAGCATCTCGAGCCATGGAGGCCCAGGCACCCTTCTGTATCTTATAATCGTGCACAATGATCATACAATAATGTAAGGATGCGGAAACATATATCATTATGGGATCATGGTCATGTTTAAATCAAGTATATCAGTACAAAGGAAAGACCCGACAATGACTAAGTAACATCTTTTTTTTTCTGTGAAATCTTTTACACATACGAAAAGTAAAAAACTATCTAAAACTGGGACAAGCCCCCAGTGGACCTAAACCAAAGTAATTACCGAATGACTAAAAGGAAACAGGCTTTCTTGAAGAAAGAAAGCTCACCAACTGCCCACTTTATTTTTGTCTTGAAAACTCTGTCGCTTAGCAAGACCTCTAGACTGAGCCTCAGACCCTTAAATATAGGGGGTCAATACAAACGTACTGGTATGCAAAGAAATCAAAAATAATGTGTGTATATATAACATAGATGAGTGCAATTATGAAACATCATGCATGGAATTGTTAAAACACATGGGCCATTTCAATGATCTTAAAACAATGTTTACAATACAGTTCTAATCTTGTATTACTTCTGAGTTAGGTGGTACACCCTACATGTCTACAAACCCACGGGATATATGGAATCCGCACTTAAATCGGCAGCCAATCCCCCAATCCAAGTTTGCTACAAGAGTTGGAGTGTCTGAGTCTGATACTCAACAGGGCACTAGGCCAAAGTATAATCTCTCTAGGGGACATATAACCAAAATCGGCAAAACACAGTTTTGGGCAATAAGTTTTCTGAACTCGTATCTTCTTCGGGTAACCACCTAACATCTCTTCATACCAATTTTATGCTTTTTTGAACATCCATATTTTTGAATTCAAAATCTGTAAGTCTTAGTAAAACCTGATTTCTATTTTATTCTATGTCTGCTATGGCCTTGTCTGTTTTGTTATCGTTATACCAAGACTTTCAAGTCATATTTTCTGAGCCATATGATATCATGCAAGATTCTGTCACATAAAATAATGTTCAGACCACCAAAGCATTTAGACAAGTGCAAGATAATTTATATTTCAAAGCATAAGTCAAAACTATGCAAAGATTCTCATCCTTTTAAACAATTTCAGGTAAACATGTGGTGGTCATGTATTTCGACAAACCATGCAATTCTTTCATTATATATTTACAGAATTTACCAACATGTAAGACCCCTTATCTTCAATTCAAAACCATAATTAATTCATAAACAAAATCAAGACATTTATATCATGCTCCCAACATTGCATTCGAATAAATCATATCTTACGAAAACAAGAAGATTGTAAACAACAGAGGGATATCAAATAGATCATGCTCTCTATTCATCATTCAAATTCATTAAAACACATACATATATATACTTATACATGGTTATAAATCAAGTTTGGGGGAAAGGCCTCAAGACCAAAACAATAGTATCATTAAAGAATTCATAATGCAAGATTGTAAACATAATTCCAAAAACCCTTTAAAATTTCATGATTTCTATAACTTTAAATCTTCTTTGAAGAGTTTTCAACAGCCCATGTAGTTTAGGAAAACTCCACGTACCTTAGATTACTTGGTTTAAAGAGTAGCACTCAAATATTGATTTGTTCCTTAACAACTTGAACTTAAAGGATGATTCTTGATTCCTTGTTCTTGGGGGAAAACCCTAATTTGATCTTATTTTGAGAGTGAAGAAAGAAGTTTTTGATGTTGCAACTAATGGAAATTGATTAATAACGTGTTAGGGTGTATTTAAATACATTGAGGAGGTTTTATGAAGAGGAAAAGTACCAAAACAACCCTTTAAAAAATCATGTTTTTAAGTTTTGGGATGGTAGACGGATGGTCCGACGGACCATCACGGGCCCGACAAACCGTCCCTAGAACCGTCACTGCATTTCCAGTGACTGATTCACTATTTTTGGGGTGACAGGCCCTGCAATGGACCTTCACAGGCCCGAAGAAATGTTGACCCGGCCATCGCTCCTTAGGCAGCCTGACACCTTACAGTAAAACGGGTATAACTTTTTACCTCAATATCGGATTAAGGCAAAACCAGTGACATTGGAAAGAGGATTCAAAGGACTTTCATTAGATATATAGTATCCCCTAGAATTAGTTAAATGCCAAAATTTATGGTCAATTTCTTTGACCAAAGTTTAAACGTTCGCCCAAACTAAATCGATAGGAAGGCTTTCAACTCGTCCTTGAGTTAAGGGACCTCTATGATCTAAATTTATGCTCAACTAGATTCTCACACTACATATTTGATTAATACACTAAATTCACATAGGATTTATGTATTTTGGAACCTTTACGCATAGGAATGATGGATTACATTGTAGCCCAAAATGCAGGGTATTACATTATCTCCCTCTTCAGATCATTTGTCCCCGAATAATGGGTAGGGAATTGTTGAAGCTCTAAAGGTATGGAATAAGGAACGTAACCTCGCATTGAACATTTTTCCTCCACAAAATACAAAGGCATCAAAAGAGCTTCATGATAACCCCTAGTGAAAGGTGTAAGCACGAAGCAAGATATAATGAAACTTTACCTTGGGATGACCTTGCACATGAGTTCTATGAATCATTATCATCAGAACATAAGGAATGAGTTTATTCAGTTATCATAGGCCCAATTTACATAGGTACTAATCACGAAATGAGATTTCGCGGGAAACTGGATTTAGAAGCATTCACCACCTTACAAAATACAACAAATGGACCTTAAATTTAGAGACATTATTCGTTTATGCCCCAACATTAATCAACATACTTCATCATTTCCAACTTACAATTTCTCCCATCATACTAAGAAATTACCTAACCTCATCATTATATTCTAACATCCTCAACTCTTAATTTAAGAGATACTAAAAACATCGCACATTGGTTTATTTCTTCACGAAACACAAAATTCAAGCATATCATTACTACACCTCACTTCATGGATCTCCCCACTAAGACCAGCAAATTCAATCATTCTCACAAAGATTCTTACCATATACTTCCCTTCTAAATAGTTCACGTAACGAGAATTTGTCTTTTCCTTCCCACTTCTTTTTTAATCTTAGCTCAAGAAATCACCTAAATATTTTCATCTTTATGAACATTTACTCTCTTGCCTAATACATTACTCCTCTTCTACAACCACCATCACACTGACATACGAAGGGTCATTGATGGACTCCACCAGAATCATCATGAATGAAAGTAACACTTGTCAGAACATAGGATATACTTATTGCACTACTCAAGGAGGGACACAGAGTGCTTTAGATATCAAGTGTCTGGATCATAAGTAAAGAGTCGTTCGGTATAACCATAATAAAACATGATTTCTTAAGAAAGACTCCGGTGAGAAACATGGATGTACATATCTCATGATTTGTATAACATAGAGGCCGAATTAATAAAGTCAATGATTGAGAAAAATATTGATAAATGAAGCTATTGTTTCTAATTTTCAAAGCTGAGACAGTCGTAAGTTCGTACAACTTTATTGCTTTGGCTAATTTTGGCATAAAATAATTTAGTGGAATACATAAACATGTTTTCTTAGGACCAAGCATGCTGTGAGACATAGGGTTGGGTTATGAGCAACATAAAACATGGCTTGGATACTTGAAATATTGGATTACTGAGGGACATTATAGCTCCTTGTTTGGGTAAAGGAACAAGAATTGAGTTACATAGAGAGCCCAAAACTTAGGCATAGGCAAGACATGAATACATACGACATTAGTAGAATTCCATTCGATTCAAATAGAAGTGGGAGGAGCCTGCTTGAATAGGAATTGATTTAACATGATTCTTCCTTGAAATCTGATAACACAAAAAATTTTGGGAACTACTTTAATCCATCATCTCCTCCTTAAATCAAAGTTACCCTCCTAGACTTAAGAATATAACCTCTTATCAATCTATAACCACAGTTCTTAATAAAATAGGGAATATTGGTATACGCACAAACACAAAGTTCCTTCAAGAATTTTTACATAAAGACACTAAATTCTTTCTGGGTCATCCACCTTTAGGGATACTAATCATAACTTCCTCTAACCCCAAAGTCACCAACGTATAACTAATATTATTATAGGTATAGGCACCCACTTTTCTAAACACTTAACGCTCTATCTTCAAATTCTTAGAATACTCGAATTACACCTCTAATCACATAACTTACAACTTAACAAAGTTTGTAAAACCATACCCAAGACTCATAATGCCTACCTGTATTTCCTTAATTCAACGCTAACAACCACCATACAACAACTTACTAAAATTTTCCATACTATAATTTCAAGAAAAAACGATAGGTACGCCAAATACTTATACACATAAATGCTAAACTTTCCTTTTTTAAGCATACTCTAAAGGCATTTCTTTCCCAAAACGCTAAACTTAAAATTTTTTTGCTATCCTCTATCATCGTCAATTTACAACTCACAATCTCATGAGCATACACATCCTCACTCCTAATGACATAAAGATTCACTCTCCACTACTTAATCTTCTAACATTAGACCATTAATCACATAACTTATATCATAAAATCTTACATAAATCCATACTACTAGGGGTGAAACTTATTCTTATATACTTACGCCCTTATCCACTTAATGAGTCACCCACCATTCATCATTTAAACACTAGTACTAATACACACATATACCTCCTAATTAACCCTTAACTTTTCATAAATTATCAACCTAGGCTCTTTCACAATCACATCAAGCCAACTAATTCATTCCCACAAAACATACATCATTAACCTTAAGCAACTACTCTTACCACCACATTCTACATCTAATGTTCAAGCCTATAGTCTAGCAACAATAATGTACCAACAGATGAAGCATGCAATATATTATACTAGTCTATCAAATTGGAAAATCAACTCAAAATACTTATTTCATTTAACTACTACCTAAAAACATAACCCCTCCATGACATCACTATTAAAACTCCAAATCTACTACATACCTTCTCACATGAAGTACTAGTTTACAAATAGTAAAGAAAAGAAGGTCAAGGGGTAAAGTCACAAAATAGACATGGTCAACCTTAATCTGATATTATAACCCAACAAGATCTTATCTACATATTCTACTTTCTCACATCATATTTATTTACCCAAGAATACACTAAGACTACATTCAAATTCCACATACAATAATGAATCTAGACCTATAACTTATTGGCTAATCTAACTATTTCCATTCTCAGCGTAGGGATTTCTATAACCACTATAACTATCCACTCTAGGATCCTTCCCTAATTTTGAATAGGGAATAATCAAAACCAAACACTTTCTCTATCGAATACTGTACAATCTACAAATATTACTACCACATTAGTCCGTCACTATAAAATAGTAAATCATTCCTCAATCAACTGTTATACAACTAAAAATATTTATTTATATAAAAGTCACCCTCACTCTGACTTCTAACCTTGTGACTTCATATCACCAACTTCTTAGCCCAATCTCACTACTAATAGGTCATGACACTTTAACATATACTACTACTTGGGTGGAAATATAGTTCCAACATTCTGCTACATATCATTCCCCTTATGCATGACATCTGCAACAAGAATTTTGAAAGAGACTGGATATACTTAATGCCTCAGGCTGATGAGCACAATTTCACTAAGATCACAGTTTACACTAGAATCAATACACCTGAAGCACTAATGGACTCATCTCAAGTCCTTGCACAATTTTATAATCTTTTATGACTCAATCAAAAAGTACCATACCATTTAGACTCTAAGCTTCTGCGCTTAGATCACCTAAAAAAAGGAAACTTTAGAGTAAGGAAAGAATTAGAATAACTTTACTTTCGTATAAGCGAAACCATAACACGAGCTAGAGTATGAAAGAGGAACATTCTGACTCTATAGCAAGAACTAGAACATGAAGAAAGTGAGACATTCCTAAATGCCTTGTAGCCTTCTACTTATAAGTGTGGCGTGATACACACCCAAAAGCAGGACTCTACCCAATGTAATTTTGCAGACACCCTAGAACCGTGAATCGTGCTTTGATACAAAGTTTTTCACGACCCAAGCTAGGGCCTTATCCATAACAAGCATCCCGAGCAATGGAGGACTTGGATATAATGCCCTGAAAACTCATCCCGAGGTGTCACACGGTGCTTAAGGAGAAAGTCATCCCTAAGCTAACCTTTTGAGCCTGCTACTACTCTAGAACTTACTTTAAGATAAATGATATAAGCAATAACACTATAGCATGTCCAATATGAACTAAAATAACTGAAAACATTATCTAGATTGCAAAGTACTGAAAATCTGGAACTTCATAAATAGTCCAACAAGCCTTTGCTACTAAAGAACTAGAGAGTCATAGGGACAGACCCCCAACTGACTGAGATGGAACTGAAAAGAAATAAACCAACTACTACGAAGACTAAAATCAGGGAAATAGGTCCTCGAACCATGAGGACTCACCAACTGCGTAAGTATAGATGGAGGTACTCGAAGGTCACTATCGCTGCTGAGACTGAGTACCTGAACCTACACTATGAGACAATATAGCACATAGACATATATGTGGATCAGTACTTTGAGGATGTATTGAGTATATGGGGGTGTATGAAATATTTAAATCACAACATCAATCTTTATAAATCACGCATGCTAATATAAATGACTCACATAGCTTGAGTAAATTCGAAATCTAAATCTCATAAATCATGAATTATAAAGAAAATAGTATAAATATCGTGAGTCATTACACTTAGTTCTAAAATTTATATTCTCTACTTGTTTCTCAAAGCTTATAAGAAAAAGGAGTGTTAAATTAATAACGTTAAAAACACATGCTTTCATTGTAAGTAGAATAGGGGACTTTTTTTTTGAAAACTTAGGGACTATAGATCTTTGGGAGACTATAGGACTTTGGAACTTTGGGACTCAAGGACTTGGGTTTGGGAGTTTCTTCTAATCGGCATAACCCATGTGAGGTAACATGGGGTCCAATGTTTTTCCCATATTAGGGAGAGCTATTCTACCATTGCCATCAGAATAAAACCTTAACTTTAGTGATCACCATCTTAGCCCACAATGGGAAAATCAGAAACCTACAGTGGCTCGTAGTTCTGGGGTATAAGACCTTTGAATCATACCCAAATCAGTGCTAAATACTACTCTCATACTTAGGATCAGAACATTTAGGATAATCCACGTTAATAGATTACAAGAATGAATAATAGAAACCAACTATGCTTCTCTTCACTTTAAAACAAAATAATATGGAATCCTATCTTAGCTTAGGATCAAAGATCAATCTTTCTTTAAAACCAGGATACATATTTTCTAAAGCATGCTAATAACATAAGCTTTATGAAACATCGAAACTCATACTATTGGCTTAAAGAATATACACATACTCAAATAATCTCAATTTCATAATGAAGCTTAAATCTTGACATAAATCTTGGAAACACTTGAAAACATCAAATCATTATAGGGTGTGTAATTCATAGCATAAATCCTCAGTTCAAAAGATAAATAAGTGAAATAATCATTCAAGTCAAGACTTAATTAACTTATGAATTCATAAACTCAAAACAAAGAAACTTGGGCATAAACTCCACTTGCAAATCATGAAATTCTTTAATAAAAATCAGATCTTTGGGCACAAGAATGAAATAATTGTTCTTTTTCAAATCCCACATAACTTGGATGATGAACTTTGGATGAACACTTGATATTTAGACTGTATTCGTACTTTTGAAGGATGGTTCTTGAAGCTCTTGGTTTGGGGATTCTAATTCTTGGCTCAATTTCGAAAAGTTACGATGAAATCTTGAGTTTTCTAGAATCTTGGGTTGAAACCCTAGGATGTGTTCTTGTGAGAATTTGAAGAAAGTAACTATATTTTGGTGTTTTGGGGGTTTAATCCTGTTTTATGGCTAAATAGGGGCTGGAAAATACCTATTTTTCCCTTAATGAAGCGGAGTTGGAATGCTGAAAATTATCCCAACCGGACTAGCAAGAGCGCCGTAGGCCCTAGCCCATCAGACTGGGTGAGGCGCCTCCCTGCCCATCGTGGTGCCCCTTGGTACGTAAATAGTCAAGGCACCGTGGGCTAATCTCCCAGGCTTACTAATTGGGCATTCCAAACATTCCATTACGCTCGTCTAAAAATTCTGAAACTCACTCAAGATGTACTCTTGACTTGCCCCATCATGCATCAATAAAAAAATAAACTATCGGAGGTCAGGAAGGTCTAAAATAAAATCCTCAAAGTTTGAAGGTCCTAAAAATGAATAAGTCCAAAAATTAGCCAAATTTCACAGTGTGAGACCTCTCTTGACATGCTTTAAAGGGATTAGACAATGAGGCAACTTTTTGGGGTCTTATAATATCTCCCCTTTGGAAATATTTGTCCTTGAATATTGCTAGTTAGGCTAAGAATACAGAGGAAACAAAGGGTGCATAACTGAAATAAATCGCTAAACTAACTCTACATCATTATAAATATTAAGGTACTTCTGTGAGTGCATGAACTTATATTAAGAATAACTATATAGCTGAATCTTTAATTAGAAAGGAGATGATTTAAGGAAGAGTAGTACCTTCGGCTGAATCTGAGTTTGCGGAAAAGAGATGGGAGTACTTGGCCTGCATATCTGCTTCTACTTCCCAAGTAGCACCCTCAAGTGACTGGTTCCACCAAATAATTTTGACCAAAGGAACCTCTTTATTCCTTAGTCTACAATTTGATGGTCTAGAATATCAACTGGAATCGCTTCATAAGAAAAAATGATTTAAACATCTGAGTTCTCTAAAGGAAATACAATAGCGGTGTCACTAATACATTTTCTTAAGCATAAAGATGTGAAATATAGGATGAATAGCTGACAAGTCTATACGCAACTCGATCTTATAGGCTACTTTCGCAACACATTTAAGAATTTTATAAGGGCCAACATAGCGGGGACTAAGCTTCCCCTTTTCACCCCTTTCATGGGTGGAATATTTAGATATACCAAGTCATTAACTTCAAACTTAAGATCCTTTTTTCTTATATCTGTATATGATTTCTGATGACTCTGTGCTTTCCTCAACCTTTTTCTAATCAATTTGACTTTCTCCATAGCCTCAAACACTGCATCAGGTCTAATAAAAGTGGCTTCATCCACTTCAAACCAGCCTATGGGTGATCTACACCTCTTCCCATAAAGAGCTTCAAACAAGGCCATCTGCATACTAGAATGATAACTTTTGTTATATGCAAATTCAATCAATGGAAAATGTATATTCCAACTACCTTTAAAACCAAGATAACATGACCTCATCATATCTTCCAAAGTCTGTATGGTCCTCTCAGCCTGACCATCTGTCTGTGGATAAAAAGCAGAACTAAGGTTAACTTGTATTTCAAGACCCTTCTAAAAAGCTCTCCAAAACTGGGAAGTAAACTGAGTACCCCTATCTGAGATATAGGGAACTCCATGAAACCAGACCAACTCCCGGATACAAAACTTAGCATAGTTCTTAGCTATAAAAGATGTATGCTTGGAAGAAAATGCACTGAATTAGTCAACATATCTACAATAACCCAAATCAAATCATGATGACGATGAAAAAGAGGTAAACCAATCACAAAATCCATATTTACCTCTTCCTACTTCTAAGTGGGGAGACCAAACTTTTACAACATACCACCAGGTCTTTGGTGTACTACCTTAACTTATTGGAAAGTTGTACACTTTTCTACAAACTCAACTATATCCTTCTTCATTCCACTCCACCAATAGATTTCTCACCAGTCCAGTACATCTTGGTGGAGCCGAGATGAATAGAATATCATGCGACATATGCTTATATCATGACCTGAGCTAAGGCCCTGGCCGTGATGGGCACCCCGAGCCATCAAGGCTCGAGACACCCCTCTAACTTCTAAACCCACTAGTGATATTATCCTATTTGGGCCAAGGCCCGCACGACTTAAGAACGAGTCAGTAAGGAGTAAGGCTTTCTTACTTATATACCCAGTATCCCTCCTATGTTTTGTTGATATGGGACTTTTTCATAAGTTGGGGTGTTACATACACCCCCTTTATGGACTCAACGAACCAAACCAAGGCCCTGGTCGTGACAAATATCACAACCCATAAAGGTTCGGACACCCTGCTACATCTGGTAATCTTGCACAATATTCATATAATAAAAGTAAATGCAGAAATTTAGTCTATTATGGAAACATGGTCATATTCTAGATTAAGTGCAAAAACAGAGAATGAAATCCAAAATCAACTAAACTATATCTAAAAATAGTCTGCGAAATGTCTACTACATGATAAACTAACAATTGTCTGAAGACTGGGAGAAGGCCCCGAGTAGACCAAAACTATAATAGAGGACATAATCTAAAAGAACAAGCCTTCTAGAATAGAGAAGGATCACCACTACACAATCTGATCTGCTATCTAAATTATCTACTACTTATCTATACCCCTAGACTGAACCTTAGAACCTAAGAGGTAGGGGAGGAGGTCAATACTGATATACTGTTACGTAGAGAAAATCCAAAATAATCATTTATATTCAATGTATATGAGAAAAAATTAAAATAGTTCATAATATGTCATATAGTAATAAATCAGACGGGCATTTTTGAATGACTCTGTAAAATCCTCTAAACTCTATGACTCTTTGTTTTACTTCTGCGCTGGGTAGTATACCCTATAACTCTAAAATTCCATGGGCTATATGGAAAATGCCATTAACTCGGTAGCTAAGCCCCCAACCTAAGTGTACCACAAGGGTCAGAGTCTCTGAATCTACTATGCCACACGGCAGTCGCCAACGTACAATAATAATATACTCGTATCGGCAAATACGGTTTCAAGCTAAGAGTTACTTGAACTCAAGACTTCTTTGGGTAACCACCTAACCCTCTTTAACCCCATTTTTAACTCTTTCAAAATATGCATTCTCTAACAACATACTCTGAAATCATACTTTGTTATGGCACACATACTTATGGTATCATCACACCATTGATTTGCAAGTCACATCTCTGAGCCATTATTAGCATAAATAATTCTCTGTTGTCAAATCATAGAATTTAGGACCACCATATCAATAATTCTTTCAAGAAAATTCATTCTTTAAAACTCAAGTAAAACCATGCAAGCGATTCTCTTTATCAATGATTCAATAAATATAGGAGGTCGTATCAAAATCTCAATCTCATGCAATTCTTTTTCTTTAACCCAAACATAGTTATATCAAGAAACACCCTCTCAACATTTCTAAATCAAGTTCAAACACCAAGGAATTTGGAAAACTAGTTTAAATCATGAAACACACATGTCAACTCTTTTTCCAACGAAAACCATAACTTTAATTCGATACAAGAGAGGGAGTTCATAGTTTATTCTCTCAAACGGTCTAAATTCTCAAATTCCATACATATAGATATACATGTAAATCAATTTAAGGGTAAAGGCCTAAAGACCAAATCAATAATACAATTAAACATTCATAATGCATAATAAAGTCGTGTATTTCAAAACCCCTTTCTAAAATTCATGCTTGAAAACCGTTAAATCATGTTCTAGTGTTTACAAGACCATGTAGTTTTTTGGACCAACCCCACGTACCTCTATTTTGGAAAATAATGAATGATTCTTGAAGCTTATGGATTGGGGATTCCAAATCTCTAATTATCTCCAAAAACCCACGGTTGAATCTTAAGTTATTTGGGATTCTTATTTGAAACCCTAGGGAGTGTTCTTGATGGATTTTGGTGAAACTATGTATAATGTGGTTATTTGGGAGCTAAATCTCGTGTTTAAGATGTTAAAGGGGTTAGAGAATACCCAAAATACCCTTAATGAGATGGGTTAAAAGCTAAAATTTCAAGGTACGCGTAGCAGAGCATGCGTCGCATGCTCTATCCCACCGAATTGGAGCATGCATCGCATGTTCCATCGCATGCTGCCTAGGATGCACTGCACCATGCAACGCACGCTAATCACATGGTGCTACTATTTCTGAAACCAAACATGCCCTAAAGGATGTCCAACAATTCCAAAACTCACTCGAGATGTTCTATAGACTTGCCCCATAGCAACGTAATAAAAAAATGTAAAATCGGAGGTCAGGAAGATCGAAAATAAATCCCCGAAGTTTAGAAGCTAAAAATAATTAAGTCCTTTTTACACTTAGAAAACTCTCAAGTCCTCAACTCTAATTGTTAGCTATTATGAGACAACATATGCACAACTTTTGTGGGGCGTTACATTATCCCCCTTTGGATCATACATCCCCAAATAATGATGCGGAATACCGATAAGCACAATTTCAAGCATACTAAGGCATAAGAAGATAAGACAGAGATTGTACCTTCTATTTCGGCATTCACTGGTTCAAATAAGTTTGGGTACATAGCTCGAATGTCATCTTCTGATTCCCAAGTTGCTTCTTCAACTTTTTGATTCCTCCACAACACTTTAATTAATGCTATCTATTTGCTTCTCAACTTTCTAACTTGACGATCTAAGATTGCTCAGGCACTTCTTCATACAACAAGGAGTTTGACTCTTTGATATCCTCCATAGGAAACACCAAAGAATGGTCTCCAATACATTTCTTCAATATGGACACATAGAATACCGAATGAACGGAACCCAAACTAGCAGGAAACTCTAACTCATACACAACTGTGCCTATCCTTCTTAAAATCTTTTATAATCCTAGATAGTGAGGACTCAACTTACCTTTCTTCCCAAACTGCATAACTCCTTTCATAGGAGTAACTTTTAGAAATACCTAATCACCAACCTCGAATTCCAAATCCCTTCTTCTAACATTAGCATAGGATTTCTGTCTACTCTGAGCTGTCTTAAGTCATTCTCTAATAAGTTTCACATCTTCCATTGCCAGGTGAACAAGACCAGGCCCAAACAACTGAGTCTTGCCCATTTCATACTACCCTATAGGTGACCTACATCTTCTTCCATACAGTTCTTCAAAAGGAGCCATCTTAATGTCGACATGGTAGCTATTATTATATGCAAACTCTATTAGTGGCAAGTGATCTACCCAACTACCCTTGAAATCAATCACACAGGCTCTCAATATATCCTCAAGGGTCTGAATAGTGCGCTCAGCTTGCCCATCCATCTGAGGGTGAAATGCAGTACTTGGGTTCACTTAGGTACCTAAACCTCTCTGGAAGGACCTCCAAAACTATGAAGAAAATTGCGTACCTCGGTCAGATATGATGGATATCGGTCTTCCATGCAAATGTACTATCTCCTCAATGTATATCTTGGCATAATCATCTCCCAAATAGTTGGTTCTAACCGGGAGAAATTGAGCAGACTTAGTCAACTGGTCCATAATTACCCAAATGGAATAATACTAGTTTTGGGACCTCGGAATTGCCGTAATGAAGTCCATATTGATCATCTCCCACTCCCACAAAGGTAAAGCTATCCCTTGGGATGTACCACCTGGCCTCAAATGCTCTACTTTAACTTGTTAGCAATTTAAACACTTGGCAACAAAGTTATCCACATGACGTTTCATATTATTCCAACAATATATAGCTTTGAGATCATGATACATCTTTTGTAGATCCTGGATGGACAACATACCTCAAAGTGTGAGCTTCATCAAGGATTTTTTTCGTAACCCATCTACATCAAGTACACACAATCCACCCTGATATCTCAGAATACCATTGCCATAAATCTCAAACGACATCAGCTTCTGTTAATCCATATCATTCTTAATTTGCATTAAGATGGGATTTTTGGCTTGCTTTTCTTTAACTTTTGCACAAAGGGAAGATTTCTCTATCTCGTGAATAACCACTCCCTCATATTCGAAATCCAAGATTCGCACCCCAAGATTGGAAAGTCTATGAATATCTTTCACCATTTCTCTCTTTGTTTCCTTAACATAAGAAAGACTACCCATAGACAATCGGCTGAGGGCGTCGGCTACAATATTTGTCTTACCCAGATGATAGTGAAGGCTCATGTCATAATCTTTCAAAAGCTTTATCCAACGCCTCTTCTTGAGGTTTAATTGTTTCTATGACAAAACATACTGCAAACTTTTATGGTCAGTGAAAATGTCAACATGCACCCCATAAAGATAATGCTGCTAGATTCTAAGTGCAAACACTACAGCCGCTAACTCCAAATTATGGGTATGGTAATTGCGCTCATGAACTTTCAACTTCCTAGATGCATAAGTGACCACCTTACCATGCTGTATAAGAACACACCCAAGTCCCACTCGCGATGTATCACAGTATACAATAAAGCCTTCTGTACCTTCCGAAAGAGTCAGAACAGGTGCGGTAGTCAATTTGTCTTTCAACTTCTCAAAACTATTCTCACAAGAGTTAGACCACACAAACTTCACCTTATTCTAAGTGAATTTAGTAAGTGGAGCAGCTATGAAAAAAAAGCTCTCAATGAGTCTTCTGTAATATCCTGCCAAACCTAAGAAGCTCCGAATGTTGGTTGGAGTCATGAGTCTGGTCCATTTTCTCACTGCCTCAATCTTTTGAGGATCAACCTTAATTCCCTCACTAGACACAATATGCCCCAAGAAAGCAATAGCATTTAGCCAGAATTCACACTTTGAAAATTTTGCATACAACTTATGATCTTTGAGGGTCTGAAGAATAATTCGGAGGTGATTGGAATGATCCTCTTCACTTTTAGAATAGACCAAAATGTCATCAATAAAAGCTATAACAAACAAATCTAGGAACTGACGGAAGACCCTATTCATTAGATCCAGGAAGGCTGCAGGGGCTTTAGTCAACCCAAAGGACATGACTATGAATTCATAATGACCATATCTATTTTGGAAAGCTGTTTTGGGAATATCTGACTCTCTAACCTTCAACTGACGGTATCTCGAATAAAGGTCTATCTTTGAAAAATATCCAGCACCCTAAAGTTGGTCAAAAAGATTGTCTATTCTAGGAAGAGAATATTTATTATTAATGGTGACCTTATTTAATTGTTGTTCATCTATGCACATACGCAGGGAACCATCTTTATTTTGCATTAAAAGTACAGGTACACCCCAGGGAGAAATACTAGGATAGATAAAACCTTTATCTAGAAGATCTGCTAGCTGTTCTTTCAATTCTTTTAGTTCTGCAGTAGCCATTTTATAAGGCAAAATAGAGATGGGTTGGGTATCTAGCAATAAATCAATGCCAAAATCTATATCCCTATTAGGTGGTATTTCTGGGAGATTATATGGAAAGACTTCCAGAAACTCATTTACCATCAGGACTAACTGAAGAGGTGGACTCTCAATATTAGAATCTTTCACTCAAATTAGATGATATAGACAACCCCTGGAAATGAGCTTATGAGCTCTAAGTTAGGATATAAAGTTCCCCCTAGATGCTAAGGAATGACCCTCCCACTCTATAACTAGTTCGTTCAGGAAAAAGAAAGTGACTCTTTAGGTCCTACAATTTAGTGTGGCATAGCACGAATGGAGCCAATCCATCCTTAGAATAGCATCAAAGTCAACCATCTCAAGCTCTATGAGGACATCTATAGTATCCTGGATAAAAATAGTCCCAACAAAATCCCTATACACCCTTCTATCCACAACAGAATCTCCCACCAGAGTGGAAACAGAAAAAGGCTTAGTAATCATATCAGGCTCAAACCTAAAACCAATAGCCATATAAGGGGTCACATAGGATAAGGTAAACCCAGGATCCAATAATACATATACATCATGAGAAAAGACTTGCAATGTACCAGTAACTATATTTGGTGAGGCCTCTGCCTCCTGGCGGTTGGTCGAAGCATACAATCGATTGTGGCCATTCTCAATAGAAGAAATGGTACCCTTATGAGGTAGTGGTGGTGCAAAAGAATTGACCTATGACGTGGCTCCTCCAATATTACCTCTTGCTGCTGGACAGTCTTTCTGTATATGGCCTGGTTGGCCGTACGAATAAAATTTCCAATGATATGTGTATCATCCAAAACGAACACCCAAGCAACGAGTTATGAACATTCCAATTGAACCGTGAATAGTAGTGAACAGTAAAACGTGCAGGAAAAAGTACTGAGGCCTAGCGTATTTTTGCTCCAACTTTAAATGATCATAACTCCTTGTACATAATGATCTAGGTGATCTACTATATATCAACAGAAAGCTCTGCGAGTCCTCTTTCCAATTCATACAATTTGTCTATCAGAGCAAAAAGTTATAGTCGGTCTACTTCAGCCTATCAAAAGTAAATTTTTAGGTCAACTTCAAATGATCATAACTCCTTGTACAGAATGATCTGGGTGAGATACTATATATCAACAAAAAGATATGAGAGTCCACTTTCTAATAAAATTAGTTTCATCCAATTTGAATATCAATGTAAAACATTATGGTTTCTCTACTTTAGACTATCACAACAGTCCACCAAAGGATAGATTCGAGAATTTTTTTGATTTTTAGGGGCATTTTAGTCATTCACCCTTACCCAAAATCCATCCAAACCCTATATTACAGCATATTAGAAGCATAATATGATATATTTCAGCAAACTCCCTTAAAAAGAAAATGCTAAGCTCCTATATCCAACTTCAAGAACCTCCAAAGTTCACCATTAATTCTGCAAATTTATTCAAGATTCCAAGTTCCTAGTTCAAGAACTTCAAGAACCTCCAAAGTTCACCATTAATTCTGAAAATTTATTCAAGATTCCAAGTTCCTAGTTCAAGAACTCCAAGAACCATCATTCAAACGCACGATTAACATCTCAAAAATGAGTATCGATCTAAAGTTCATCATTTAAGGTATGTGGGGTTTTTCAAC